>NC_045544.1:74029554-74329554 GCF_009769535.1 Thamnophis elegans | reverse complement strand
TGATGACAGCTTTGCAAGGGAGTCTAGAAGGATGAACTAATTCTATTTTATTGTAAAGTTCTTTTGACAGAATCTTGCAAGTCTCCAAGCACATTTCTCATCCTTCACCATTACAGACCAAGAAATTAGGGAGGCTTCCTTCTTAGCTTAGGGGCTAAGCTGCCTCTTATCTGACCCTGCCCCGGCTGTGGCTCTTCCCACTGTCTCCTAAAGACATTCCCACATACATTACAGACATTCTTTTGCTACTCATAATTCAGCTGAGCAATTCATAGTATGGCCCATACTACATATACCACCAGGTTTTAATCTTCAGTAAGACTACAGGCCACAGACCATGAAGCTGAGTTAGTTTTAGAACTAACTAAAAAAAAACCCCAAACCTGGTTGGTCCATGACTTTGATAAAGAGGGACAAATGGAAAGGGCAGAGGCACGAGGGAGAGAGAGGGGGGGAGGGAGGGAGGGAGAGACAGAGAAAGAATGAGAGAGGGAGGGAGGGAGGGAGAGAGAAAGAGAGAGAGATCCCCATCTCTTCCTTCTCTTTGCTGCCCTGTGGTGATTTTGCTGGTTCTTACTACAGCTTTTTGGGGTTGGGAGAAGACAAGCATCAGTTATTGCCATAGCCTTAGGAGTTTAAATGTCAGGAAATGTTTTCATTTGTTGAAATCACACTTGTAGTCAGTCTGATGATACCATTTAGTGCAATCCACGACTGGGGGCTTGTCTCCGGGCATATGTGCCTTTCCCCCCATACCTTTTACATTGTAGGAAGTGGTGGAAACATCATCTTTTGTTTTCTGAAATGGCCTTTGCTTTTATATAAAGTTGTTTCTTTCAACCTGGGAAGCCACTCAGAATTGTTTTGGAGTTGTTTGGCCTAGACATGTGTTAAATAAATAAATGTTTATACCCATGGGTACAGAGACTTTCAGGCAAAGTTACAAAAATATTCTATCTGCCAGCAAGAGCCTCTGCTGAACCAGAAGGACCTCTTTATTTATAGATCTAGGCCATAATCTGGAGATGAAATTTATTTTATCATTTCTGTAAATATGCCGCACAATAATGGGAAAGTGCCCTGTTTTCCTGAAAATAGACCTCCCCAGATAATAATCAATCAGGCTTTTGAGCACATGCACTAAAATTATCCCTCCCCCAAAAATAAGCTTTCCCCAAAAATATTGCAACACAGCAGCAGCCATGAGGTGACCACGCTAGCCGTCTCCTGCACCTCAAAAATAATAAGACCTCCCTGAAAATAAGGCCAAGTGTTTATTTTGTGGGTCTAAATAAAATAAGACCCTGTCTTATTTTCAGGGAAAAAATGGTATATTCAATCCCCTCTTTCTCTTCTTCCATAGTAAGAGAAAGTAATGTTCCACATTGCGTGTTGTTTTATTTTAACAATTCCACATTCTTTCATGCGTGCACTTCTGACATTTAAAGAGCTTGTCACCTGACAGAAAAGGGAATTCTACCAATGTGAGTTTGTTTATGTTGTTTATGTTGTTGTTTCCACAACTTGCTCTAATCAAATTGAGCATTTTATACCCAAGAGGAGATTAAACTATCATGCATCCCTTTTACCTAGCAGAAATTCCCCATTCATTTGAACAAAGAGGACAGCTTAATGATAACTTGAAACAGGTGGACCTGTCATTGCCATAAGAAATGCTGGTTCCTCCCAGTGAAATTAGTTGCACCTCTTTACCTCGACATGATAAATGTATAAGCTGCCACTTTGACAAACTCGGCTATGTGGCACTGATAATTTTATAATCCGATAACAAGCTTTAAGCCTCTGCAACAGCGGATACAACAGGTATGTGTTCATCTATCTCACATGAAGCTTTAATCTTCTTATGGGCTCCATATATTTTAAGTAATTTTGAAAAATTAATTATTCAATGTGGGTTTCTATGTTTTTTAAAGAGTTGTGATTTCTTTGACTTTTCCCACTCTTTAATTAAAAATAGCATGGTGCAAATGCATGGGAATGGGCTAAATTGAATAGATTGAGGGGATAAAGGAATGCAACAGAGCAGACTATGAACTTTGTTTTTATTTTATTTTTTTTCTTTTGAAAGTTAATGATCTCCCACCCCCACTTCAGAAAATAATTGTCTAATACTAAATCTTACTTTTCTATCTATTAAGAATGCAGGTGGCATTTCATCACGTAGGCTATTAACCAGGAAATGGAAAAATATCTGAGTGCCAGCAAGAATTAGGAAACTACAATTAGCAATGAAAAATGACAGAAATTTGAAAAACACTTTCAACATTTTGGGCAGAAATATGGGTTATGGTCTGGAAAGCAGCTTCAGATTTTCTGCCTCATCTTAATGAAACCCCCCTGCACACATGCTCTACTCTCATTCTATATGGAATTGATTAAGCTGTTAATTTGTTTTCAGCCTGGTTAGAAAGGCTGCCTTCTGTAATTTGGGTTTTGTACAGTGCTGGCTGAAGTTAAATTAAGGTAAAAGTGAAAAGTGTTACCTGCTTTCTAATATCAGGAGGTGAAGGACCCACTGAATAGTTATGTGAATCCTTATGTGTAACTATGCAGGTCTGTATGTAGGAGAGGGAAGAAGCTTCAACAAGCATAATGAGTTTTTAACAAATTACGGTTGTCAGTTGATAAGATACTTCTAATTTGTTTTACATATAACCATTATCTAGGTAACTACTTTGTCTTGTTTTTCCTTCCTTCCTCCCACCTCACCCCATCCATCCATCCATCTGAACAAAGCTCAAAGGGAAGTCTTGGAAGTCTTCTAGTCCAACCTCCTGTTCAAGCAGGAGACCCTGAACCATTCCAGGAAAGTGGCTGTCAACTCTTTTCTTCAAAACTTCCAGTGATGAAGCATCCATAACTTCTGAAGGCAAGCTGTTCCACTGGTTAATTGTCTTCACTGTGAGGAAGTTTCTCTTTTAATTCCAGGTTGATTCTTTCCTTGATTAGTTTCAATCCATTGTTTCTTGTCCTGCCCTCTGGTGATTAGGAAAATAAGTTGACTCCCTCCTCTTTGTGGCAGCCTCTCAAATACTGGAATACTGCTATAATGTCCTTCTTTTCTCCAGATGTATATACTACTGTATTCTATTTCTCCATAGCAGCTCTAACCATTCTATGCATCCAATGAGGTGATCTATATCTTATGAAACCTTATTCTTTTAATAAAATTTATTGCTCTGAAGAAGTGTTACAAGATTCTTTCTGATTTTTTTCTAGTTCCATTTTCTGGTTGTAGGCTTCACAATAAAATTCCGTCCAGCAATGACAATCACTAAAAATTCCTGAATGAAAACGGAAGGAGACCAGTTTCAACTCCAAAGCAAGTAATTTCATAGTATACAGTAGATCCTACTATAAAAAAAATTAGAATTAACTGACTATATTAAATGTCATCATAGCAGGACTTACAAAGAGTGCTCCGTTGAAGGTCTAAAAGTGATAGAGTTGGCAATCCTGCAATAATCTGGGTGTAAACTGTACTATATTATAGCAAACCCCTTGGATTGGACTCAAAGAGCAAATGGTCATCAGACTTCTTGGTTCATGGATGAGAATCAATATTTGAGTAATTTAAGCTAAAACCTAGAGCAGTGTTTCTCAATCTTGGCGACTTGAAGTCCTGTGGACTTCAAGTCGCCAAGGTTGAGAAACACTGACCTAGACAGATTTGGAACCAGACTATTATGTTCATGCTTTTGCATCTGCTGGGCTACAGATATGGAATGTACTTCATAGTTCTCTTCAAGTTTTCTTTGAAGACATGATTTCAGTGGCAATTTGAATTGATTGAACTAGCATCTCATTGTGGCTGAGTAACTGTGGAATGTGTGGAAGATAAGGTAATGAGGAAGGAGTGCTTTTTGTGGTGGGCAGGGAACAAAGCAGATTCTAAAGCAGTAAAGAACAAAAGGGGTGCCATTATGTCTTCATCCTCTTTAACCTTGTGGAATTTTATTGATGGGCATGAAGTCCTTTTTATAACCTCTCTTGATACGAATCAGGACTAGGTGTTAGACCTGACAATTTATGATATGCTGTTAGATTGATTTCCCCCCCGAAGAATGTATGTAGATAATTTCCTAACTCATTTTTACAGATAAAAAAAATAAAGGAATAATAATTATTATTATTTGTATGTACAATTATTTTTTAAACTTGTGGGTGAAAGATCATTTCCTTGATAAAGTGATGAAAAAGTACTTCCAAAAATTGATTTTTTTCTTTTGTTCTGTGATCAAAAGAAAATCTTTATTTTTTTTATAATTATATATTTTATACTCCTTTTGAAATGGAACCTTTATTGTATAATCCTTAAAATAAAAACCTGATTGTATTACAAAATGCTTTATTGCTATTTAAGTACAGTCTGCGATCAGCAACAGTTTAAAGCAATTGTTTAATAAACAATACAAATGTTTAGGTTAAAATTAAGTCGGCAATCTAGCTTTGTTACATGATGATATCTTCACTGGGACTATTCATAAGCATAAAACTGCTCTGTTTAAGTTGTGATACTACTCCATGACAAGTTATTATGAATCAATCTAATACACTCTTAAATATTTATTTTGGCCGATGCTTCCAAATGTTTCTCTTTCCAAATGTTTGAATTTCCTGATCTTGTTCTTAAACAATGCATTGGATTTTTTAAATATTCTCTTTTGTAGTTCTTCAGTGTTTGGTGTTTTAGCTGATTTGCATCACACTCTCTAACAATATTGATGCATATAGGATCATTAAAAAACATCTAAAACAATTCCTGCTGTGGCTCTGGAGCCTAGGAAGTGATGAGCACAATCTGAAGTGCCATAATATGATAAATAGGCATATAAAATGCCACTTAATCCTTCAGAAATCTTCCTTTTAGGTCTTTTCAAAAATGTTGATTAGGAAACAGGATGTTCATTAGACTTCCAACTCCATTTTCTTCCTATTGCATATTGATATGACTTCTCTGTCTCTATTAATTTTTACCTATTGAATTTGGGGGTCCAGTGCCTGGAAATTTGAGTGCGGATTCAAAATACTCAAATAGGATTTTCTAAATTATATTTTATTTACATGTTTTATTACCTTGAATGAAAAATCCCCAGTTTCTTTGGTTGTTCCCAGTACTTATCCATACTTTGAAAAGGGTCTCCCTATTTCTGTGTTACCTGCTACATCCTAATAGCCTAATTAACTCCTAACTTTTTAAAAACATTGTTTTATCCTGGTTTTATTCCTTTATCAGTAACTTAAGACAGTGTACATACCTACACTGGGTTGGACTGAGAGAGACTAACTGGCCAAAGCCAGCCACCTTTCATGCCTAAATTAGGACTAGAACTTAGGATCTCCTGGTTTCTAGGCCAGCACCTTAACCACTGCGCCAAACGGGCTTTGCATCCTCTAAACAAATGGAAAATGGTTTTTGAGTTCAGAACCTCTAGAAATATGTAACAGGTAAACAATAATTTTGTTAAAAGTTTGGTCTATATCAAACATAAAGTGCCAGGTCCACATGTGAAGGTTCAATTAAGCTGATTTATTGCTAAATGTCTTTGCACAGGAATCTTCCTAACTAACATTCAGCACATGGTTATAGTTAGATAAGTGTCAATGGAACTCAAGGGAAGGAGTTCTAGGTTGATTCCCCTTTTTACCCCAATCCCAGGTTTTACCATTTCTTTTTTTTTTTTTACCATTGGTTATCTTCACCAATATTATAGGCATGTTTCTTTTTTTCTTTTTCTTTAATATAGCAGCGTCTTCTTTCTTAAAAACAGAATCAAAGGGCAAAATTATTACAAATTACATGGCTTAAATGCTATTTGTTTCTAATTTAGCAAATTTTCATAATTCCTACCATACGTTTTAAATTAATCATGGGTCTGGTGTTTGGGCAATAGACTTTCCCTTGAATTAATAATTTCCCTGGAATTAAATTGTGAAATTGGATCAAACCACAATGGAGTAGTGAACAAAATTCAAACTTATTTTGTACATTGGTATCTACATTAAAATGAATTCCCTTGTAAAAATGTTTGAAGCAAACTGAAAAAATAGATAGGCTAATACTACTCTTACTGTAATAGGATTTCAGACACAGTAGGGAATATCTGAGCACACAGGAGGGAAAAGAACTGAAACTTCATTCTTCATGCTATGAAAATGACACTCTACATGAGCAAATGAGAAATAACAATACATGAATTTATCAATAATGATTTCTTACAATTTCAGTTCTAAATGTATTCCACCTCACTTCTACATTTTGAAGTCCATTTTAAAAATAATATACACTTCCCCAAAGATGTGGTTTTCATCAATATACATATTTCTAGGTTTATTTTTTTTCCTGATCAGTCCAGTTCTGTGAACCAGAACTGTGAAAACTGAAAATATAACTGAGTTTCAGTTTATGCAGTGATTGGATTTGCTCCCATTTCTAGAAAATAGCAAGGTAGGACAAGAGAAACGTAAGTTCTAGGATGCCTTTAGGTTGGTTCAACCCTAATCGTTCAATAGTAGTAACTGTGAAAGGGATCTTGGAGTCCTAGTGGACAACCATTTAAACATGAGCCAGCAGTGTGCAGCAGCTGCCAAAAAAGCCAATACAGTTCTAGGATGCGTAAACAGAGGGATAGAATCAGTGATGGGTTGCAGGTGGTACGCCCAGGTACGGGCGTACCGGAGCCTGCCCAGAGCACTGGATACAGTTCAAGTACGGTGCTCCGGAGGGCCCAACCACCCGCCTGAGCTCCTTACTGGTCTTTTAAGTCTTCAACACTTCCACAAACGCACACGGCACATAAAGCGCCTGCGTGACGCTCCGCTGAGGAGCTGAAGTGTCCAGAGGCTCGCGGAGGTGCTAAGATGCATGTGCGCGCTGCGTGTGTGTGCATGCGTGCTGTGCAGGTTCATGTGTGCCCCGCTGGGCCTGGAACAGGATCCAGAACCCACCACTGGATAGAATCTAGATCTTGTGAAGTGTTAATACCACTTTATAATGCATTAGTAAGGCCACACTTGGAATATGCATTCAGTTTTGATTGCCATGATGTAAAAAAGATGTGGAGACTCTAGAAAGAGTGCAGAGAAGAGCAACAAAGATGATTAGGGGACTGGAGGCTAAAATATATGAGGAACGGTTGCAGGAACTGGGTATGTCTAGTTTAATGAAAAGAAGGACTAGGGAAGACATGATAGCAGTGTTCCAGTATCTCAGGGGCTGCCACAAAGAAGAGGGAAGAGGGAGTCAAACTATTCTCCAAAGCACCTGAGGTAATAAGAAGTAATGGTGGAAACTAATCAAGGAGAGAAGCAACTTAGAACTGAGGAGAAATTTCCTAAGAGAACAATTAATCAGTTGCCTCCAGAAGTTGTGAATGCTCCAACACTGAAAGTTTTTAAGAAGAGATTGAATAACTATTTGTCTGAAGTGGTGTAGGATTATCTGCCTAAGCAGGAGGTTGGACTAGAAAACCTCCAAGGTCCCTTCCAACTCTATTATTCTGTTTTTCTGGTTCATCTGTCCAGTTCTTTCACTCATACCTCTGCTGAACAGAGATGTTTCAGCAATTATAACAGACACCAGATGTCATTACTATATATCAATAAGACAGAGGTAGCATTCTAATCACTGTAGCAATGGTGTAGCAGCTACGAAGAACATCATTTAGAAAAAAACCCAAAAATATTCTAAATCATTAAAATCATGTCAAAATATCTGAATCATAAAAAAATCCCAAGACCATTAAAATGATAGAATCTTCTGGTGTGTACTGGCAATAACAGTACACCATAACTCAGAAAAAGAGTTTTGACTATTTTACAAATTATTTGGAACCCGCATTGCCTGAAATGAAACAACACCATTGTGAGAGAAAGACGACTGATTTAATGGAAGGACCCCAGACTTTTCATACTTGCTCCAAAACCCTTACAGGGTTCAGAAAGTTGTAGCATTTTTAAGAATCCTGTTGCAATTGAATTATTGATAAAATGGGTCCAGCTTTCTTATTTTGTGCATTCCTTTTTTCAATAGTTTCTTTCACCTTAATTTCTTGAGTAACCACAGTTTAAAAACAGAGAGTTCTTCTCTAATAATACATCTGGACATGATGTTTTGTTTATTCTGTCAAAAGGCAAAAAACTCTGAGCTATTTTAGAGTCTAAATCTATATACTACCCTTTCATTCCAAAGAGTCTTATGGCCAATCATAAGCTTGTTGGCTCTGCTAAAGATAAAGTTGCACCCAATCTTCAAAAAAAAAAAAAGTCTAAAAGTCAGCCATAGATTTTGAATTCTGACAGAAACATAGTTTAAGTTTAAGCAGGCCTATCCAAGGACTTGTGAAGAGCCAGTGTTTCAGCCAAGAACTGAACCCAAGGGCTTTGCAAATCTTCCTGCTTACAAGGATGACTTCACCCATAACCCTGTTCATTGACTTTGCTTGTATCCTTTGCTATTTATGCTTCCTCAGACTTAGTTCAGCTGGCAGTTCAGGCAGTGACGTGCAGTCAGGTAAGGCACAGCCTCACCACTGTCATCATGAAAAGAAAAAAAATGTAAAAGGAAAAAGTTGAGAGCTGAGGTGAGGCTGAGCTAGTTGCTGCCCCACCATGGATGACTCTGCTTAACTGTTTAAAAAAGCTTCTAAAAGAGCCCTCTAGTATGAGGCAGGATACTAGCCCTCTAGTATCTGCCTCTAGTATGAGGCAGGAGAACTGCGTACCTCTTCTAGTCTGACTTTTTAGGTGTTTTATGATAGCTCGAGCAGTTAAGCAGAGGCTTAAAAGCCCAAAAATTCCTGACATAGGTGAGGCACGCAGTTTTCCTGCCTCATAATAGAGGGTGCTCATTTGGGCAGGGCTTCTTCAGAGGAGCCGAGGCAAGAGCAGAGTTGAAGTCCTATCTGAAGCAGCTGGAAAAGGTATGTGTGGGTTGGAGGGAAGGGGAGAAATTCAAACTTCATCCTTCTGATGCTGTGCGGGGCTTTGGGCAAAGGCTGGAGGGAAGGACCCTGGCTCGCTTGTGCTGTCCCTCCCCAAATGTAATTTGATTGCAGGCAGACCCGTGACCCAACAAATGCGCGCATGACAAAACCGTGGCGCTAAAACCATGATGTCATCAATGCGCCGACAACAGTCCGCCGACAACAGCGTGTCGACAGAAGCATGATTTAAGTTAAATTAAGGGTTAGGTTTAGGGTTAGGGTTAGGGTTAGGTTTAGGGTTAGGATTAGGGTTAGGGTTAGGGTTAGGGTTAGGGTTAGGGTTAGGGTTAGGGATAGGGTTAGGGTTAGGGTTAGGGTTAGGGTTAGAGCACGCTTCTGTCGGTGGGCTGTTGTCAGTGCGCTTCAGCGCTCATTCGACGGCGCAGTTTAGAACTCGCAGTTTTGTCACCACAGTTTAGTCGGGCGCGCTTTTGTCGGTCGCCCTTTTGTTAGTGAACCGGCAGAGCCACGTTGCCTTTTCAAACCTGTAATC
Source organism: Thamnophis elegans (assembly GCF_009769535.1). Lineage (NCBI taxonomy): Eukaryota > Metazoa > Chordata > Lepidosauria > Squamata > Natricidae > Thamnophis > Thamnophis elegans. Next base: position 74,320,056 of record NC_045544.1, on the reverse strand, counting down.
AGTGAAGCTGGGTTGGATTCTTCCAGGGCTGGGGGAAAGTGTGTGTGTTCCAGTATGGCTCTTTGACTGGCTTCCTACCTCTTCCTGTGGTCTCCTCGCTAGTGCTCTCCCTCCAATCCAACTTTGTGTGTGTGTGTGTTTGAGAGAGAGTGAGTGAGAGAGGGAAGGAGGTAGGAGAGATAGTCCAATCTAACTTCTGTGTGTGTGTATGTGTGTGTCTGTGTCTGTGTGTGTTTGTGTTTGTGTGTGTTTGAGAGAGGGGGGAGGGAGGGAGGGAGGAGGCATGGGCGATGGGAATGAAGCAGAAAATTACCGTATTTTTCAGAGTATAAGACACACTGGACTATAAGACGCACCAAGATTTTGAAGAGGCAAATTTTAAAAAAAAGTTTTTGCACTCTGCAGACCTCCCAAAAACGGCTCGTTGTTCATGAAAACAGGCCTGTTTTTTTTTTCCAAAAAAAGAGGCCCTGAATAGCCTTTAGAAGGCTTGTAGAGTGCTCCTGGCGGGTGCCCCCCCATGAGCAAAAGTGGCCCATTTTTCATCAAAAAAGGGCAAACATAGCCTTTAGGAGATTTATAGAGTGCTTTGGGGGGTTTTGGGGGCAAAATTGAGCAAAAAAGGCCTGTTTTTCGCTCATTTCTGCCCTCCTCAGCCCCTAGGAGTACTCTGGAACCTTCTAAAGGCTATGCATGGCCATTTTGGTGAAGGGAGTGTGGTTTCGGGAGGCAAAAAATGTTGTACTCATTATATAAGGCGCATTCAGATTTTCAGCCTCTTTTTTGAGGGGAAAAAGGTGCGTCTTATATGCTGAAATATATGGTAGTTATATATGGAAAGCATAACACAAGGGTGGGTGGGGCCAGCAATCACAGCTAAGGATTCCCCCAAACCCGTGTGACCATGCAGCAACCCACCACTGCTTTCTCCTGTCCTCTTTTGAAGTAAACGAGTGACCATCATATTCCACACTTGACAATTTTGCTTAAAAGTTAAATTACAAAACTTTAAAGAAATTTTTTGGTCATCAACTTGAATGGGAACTAATGGGAAAAATGCAGGCTTTTTCAAGATTTTTGATCCTAGCAGTAGTTGTAGCAGTAGTTGTGCTTATTTGGTAATGTTCCTGCTTCTATTCTAAACTTATATCTAAAACTGGAATCTTTGAAAGATGAATCAAATCTTTCCAGTTTAAATGCTAGGGCTTTGTTTGTTATAACTTGAAGGCTTACAAATAGTAATCTATTACATAAATATAAAATAGGAATGTTCCCTCTGATACTCACATACCTTTCTTACATGAAAGGAAATCTCATTATAAATATTTTTTTCCGGAATGTAGAAAATGTGCAAAAACAATACGAATGTTCTGAAATATTGCCAATTTTTGGGCAGTGGTTGGCTTTATTTTTAATTATGCGGAGTGACTGCCAAAAAGCTTTATATGTGTTTAAAAACTTGGTGGTGGATTCCAAAAGTCATTGTAAAGGAAATGTTCACTTGGCAAGAGTATGAGAGAAGGACAACAAAATGTGTCACATGTTTTTATTAGAAATATTCATTTAATGCAGTAAACGGTGTTCCAAAGCATTTTATTAATTTTTAAACTGGATTGAAAGTACACTCCATGCAATTATTCCTTTTGGGATATGCCAGTGTCTTGTAACAGAGCTGACATAGAAAGTCTACTGAAAATGGAGCATCTGTTTTGTATTTTTATTTATTATTAAATTTATTTGCCACCGATCTTGTCATGTGGCTACTCCAGGGGTGGGCTTCAAAATTTTTAGCAATGGGTTCTCTGCCCAGTTGTTGGGTGGGAGTGGCCATAGTGGGAGTGACCTAGTCATTCTCCTGCACCATAGCAGGGGGGGGGCATTTTTGCCCTCCTTGGGCTCTTGAGGCTTTCCTTGACTCTCCAGGAGGGTGAAAACAGCCTCCTCAGGCTCCGGAGACCCTCTGGAGGCCAGAAATGGGCCCATTTCTGACTTTCCCAAACTTCTGGTAGACCTGTTTTTCACCCTCCCTGAGCCTCCGTTCGTGCGCTGCACTTACCTGCATTCAAAACAGGTTGTATGGGGACTCCTGGGAGGGGCGGGGGGGGTGGGCAGGGCCAGCCAGGAGTGGGGTTTGGGGGTTCTCCAAACTGCACATAATCTTAATTAGAGGTTCTCCCCAACCCTTGCAAACCCCCAGCAACCCACCCCTGGCTACTCTGAGTGCTTATACCAGTAGAAGATAAAATTATAAAAATGTAAACATAACAGTAGTAAAACACTGAAACAATAAAAATAAATAATAAAAATACAGCAATATGAGTTAAAAGATGACCAGGGAAGAAGCAGGGTGCACAGGGGAGCAGGTTATGCCCCAGTCTTCATTTAGAAAAGTTTTCCTCAATTTGACCTTCTCAGGGAATTATCTGCTTGGTATGTTAAGATAATTAAGTAGCTTTAATGACTCTAAGATTGATGTCAGTTAGATCAAAAGGGTAGGAGTGAAGTTAACAGCAACTATCAGTGCCACTAGAGCAGGGGTGTCAAAATTGATTTCATTCAGGGCTGCATCAAGTTTGTGTTGGACCTCAGGGGGCGAGGGTGGGCGTGGCCAGGATGGACATGGCCAGCTCAATGTCACTTGTGTTGGGGCCACCTGTGGTGGCAAAGTGCTAATGCAGGACTTCCTTTAGACTCTCCCTCAGTCTCATTATAATCTCCTTCCTTCCTTCCTTCCTTCCTTCCTTCCTTCCTTCCTTCCTTCCTTCCTTCCTTCCTTCCTTCCTTTCCTTTTCATTCTCCTTTCTTCTTCCTTCCTCTTTTTCCTTATTTTTCCTTCCTTGCTCTCTTTCCATCTTTTTCTCTGTCTTTCCTCTTTCCCTTTCTCCTTTCCTATCCCTTCTTGCATGCTCAGATGCAAAAGGGGAAACATTTCTTCTTTTGTTTTGTTGTTCCTTTCTTTTGTTAGCCCTCTGCCAGTGAAAATGGAGCCCAGGAACCGCCCCCTCAAGCTCCATTTTCTCTAGCAGAGGCACAGCAGGCCACTTTTTTTCAGAGTGGTCCTGCAAGCCAGATCTAAGCACCCCGTTGACTGAATTTGGCCCGTGGGCTTTGTACTTGATATCCCTGCACTAGATAGACCAGACCAGAAATCAATACCACAGAAAGTCTAAAACTAGCTTTATTAAATGTAGCTATAACAACAGAACCTTGCAAGTCCTATATTTCCTCCCTTTCTTATACTCATGTGAATTAGGGAAATGTCTGCCCAAGCGTCTCCTGCATATTTTCTACTTCAGATAGACATAAAATATATTTTCCCTGCTCTCTAAAGTAACAGCAGTCAGGGAGGATAGAATTCTGCAGGTGTGCAAGAAGGCAAACTACCTAGGAGAAAGAACTTAAAATCAAACTGGAGCAAAGTAATCGTATCTTTGCTGTTGTCAACAAAGCTGTACAGAAGTATCTGAAATATTTAAGTGAGAATGAAAAGGAAAGTGAGAATGATGAAGTTTCCCAAAAATAACAGATTTGGAAAGGATCTTGGAGGTCTTTTAGCCCAGCCTCCTGCTCAAGCAGGAGACCCTGTATCATTTCAGTTAAATGGCTGTCCAATCTCTTCTTAAAAATTTCCAGTGATGGATCACTCACAATTTCGGAAGGCAAACCGTTCCCCTGATTACTTGTGCTAACTGTCAGGAAATTTTTCCTTCAATCTAGGTTGTTTCTCTCCCTGAATACTTTTAGGAATAGGTGATGTTTGGTGGATAGGAATGGGCTACTTTAATCAGGGCCTGAGATCATATGAAAGGATAAAAGGATAGATGAGAGTCAGATTTTACTTAAGATGGGTTAAACTCCAGCAAATTGTAGTGTCATTTCTATCATAATAAGTTGATATCCAGTAAGTAGACTAGGGTGATACTAGTATCCCTTCCTAAAGCTATATTGGTGTAAAGTTCTAAACTAGGGAAATTTCAGGATGAACTTAATGCTATATTTAGAAAGAACATAGTACAATTTGGAACACGAAAGTTGGATGAATAAAAGAAGCTAGAATCACTGGAATATTCTACTATATTAATTGTATTACAGTACGGTTATTGTATTATTGTGTGGTTTGGAGATATTTAATGATTTGGACAGGAAGGCTGTGCAGAAAGTGGTGAGGACAACAGAAATATTGGAAGTTCACTTCCTTCTATCCAGGACATAGCATATAAGCGATGCCTGATCAGAGATCATAGTATCACCTGGGATGTTACACATCCTCTCCATGGTGAGTTTTCTTTGTTACCTTCTGGGAAGAGGTTTTGTGGTATCCAAAGCAGAACAATTAGATTCAACAACCTTGAAACTCTCAAGACTCTTTTTTTCTGCTATGTATTCTAGTGTGTGTGTGTTTGTGTGTGTGTGTGTTCTTTGAGAGCAGGCATCAGAATTTCCTTTTTTTAATGTGTGCCAGAGTGTACACAGAAAAAAGTGATAATAAAAGTTGTCTTTTCTCTTCTCTTCTCTTCTCTTCTCTTCTCTTCTCTTCTCTTCTCTTCTCTTCTACCTTCTCTTCTCTTATCATCTTCTTATCTTATATCATGTTGATTGAATACATAAAATAATCATGAGACAAATTAATTCAGTTTTGAAGACATTTTGTTACTGCTAATATGGGCTTCAAACTAAAGAAGGACAGACTGTACATTTGTGCACCATTTGACATATAACATTAGAATTAAATAGGAAACAGAAGATGGAAATGCATAATTCAGCCAAGCATCCCCAAAATTTCAGAGAAAAAAGAGCTCAGATGGTATTCAGGGAAAGACAGAGGATGAAAGCCTTGGGCAAGAAGATAAATATCTAATGATTGAATGCAGATGCGGAGAATCTCCGCATCCAGCCACAAGGATACAAAATATATATCAATTAAATAATAATAAATAGATAAAATATTACTTACTATCTGAATAATAAATGTAAGAAACTGATAAGAAAATGAGATTTTTTTAAAAGATTGGGCAAATTAAAATTTATAGCTGGTAGCACTTCTCAATAATAATTATGGAAGAATATTAATAAAGGCAAAGGAAATATGAAAGTCTATACTGGAACATAAATGAGATAATACAATATTGTACATATTTGTATAGGAAGTATAGATTCAGAAATTGATTATAATAGAAATAATACCAACTAGTAAATGGGAAAGCTACATGTGTAGTGAACTGTTTAAAGTTGTAGGTAAAGTGATAATAGTTCTGAATCAACATATGTAGAGCAAGTATGTGTGGCTTTGAGATTGGCAAAAGTTGGCAGAAGAAACATGCAAGATTGTGTGCAAATTACTAAATTCTTGGATTGATTCATCATGCCAATTTTGCTTAGCATCTCATAAAGAAGAATACAGCTGAACATATAGAAAGAAATGCCACCAGAACAGGCAAAGATGCACAAGATCAAATTGCTAATATAAGATGAATAATAAGTAGAGATAATAATAGACAGTAAGCAAGATAACTTACAACTTACTAACTTCAGCAAGTTCTTTGTGTATATCATGCCAAAATGTGGATGATATTAAGTTTAATGAACATCTGATTATTCTTCTAAGCAACCTTTATAATGAACAAGAAGCTACTCTAAGAATTGAGTTTAGAGAAAAAGAACAGCTCAGCATAGGGGAAGGAATGAATATATTATTTGAATGACAGAACTGGAAGAGATGATAATTTGAATCAATATTGAAGGATAAAACATTAAAAAGTTGAGATATATGGTAAAGACAAGTTTCCTAGCTGAAAGTAAAGACGATTTAAAACAGTTAATTACAGATGTAAACATAGAAAGTAAAAAAAAATCAAGGTCAATGTTTAATGTTGACAAGAGATAGTGGATGGCAAAAAAATTAAAGGTGGTTGAAAACTTTTTTTCTTCAGTTCAAGAATAGGTAAAGATGGACACTGCACACAAGAAATAAAGGTAAATTAATTCTAGGGTGGAAGACTTATGACAAAATGTAGGGAGCAGAAGAAGGCATTTCAATGCAACGTAGAATATTTTTCAGCAGTAGCATGCAGCTTTGAAAACTGGACATTGAGAAAGAGAGAAACAATGCACTGAATCATGAATTTGGAAAAGTTTACTAAGAGCACAGTGTATTGCAAGAAGAACTATCAATCGATTCTGGACACAATTTAGATCACTACACCCTTTAGGATCAACAAGCAGCTTTGAGAATATGATGTAAGCATATTGAAAAGAAAAAAGTTTATATCTGGCAAGTTTAAGAAAAATAGAAGAAGGGGAACATAATTATTAAAATGGAAAAATAAAAAAGTGTAGATTGTCACAGGAAATAGGCTGAGGCAGTGGATGTTTGCCATTTAGCCAGGACATCATACTACTACTACTACTACTACTACTACTACTACTACTACTACTACTACTACTACTACTACTAATTTAATGATACTACTAATCTGGTGCCCTTGAATTATTTTATATTGAATTTCTTTAATCTCCACAAGCCAGTGATACCCTCAATCATGGAAGTTTTACTCCAACAAGCCTAGAAGATACTAGGTTGGGGGTACTGTTTTGGAGTTACAACTGTAGAAGTGGAATAGCTCATGCTATTTTTAGAATGATGTGACCTACATTTTTACCATTTACATAGTTGCAGAGTGCCTTCTGTTTCAGGACTGTTTACTGCTTCACAGAGTTATGAAATAGGACATCATTTTTACATTTAGAAAAAGAATAAACTTGGCCCACATACTATAATAGGGTATTCACTTCAGGTTCCTTCCTAGAAACAGTGTCATCTGATAGGAACTAGAAGTTTTGCCATTTCAGATGTAACACATGCCCTTTTGGAATAAACCCCACCTTTTCCAGCATACAGTTAGCCCAGATCCTCACAGCTTTTACCAAGGCATCAAAAAGTTAGATTTTTCTTGCAGAGGTTGGGCCAGGATGATAAAAGTTTCTACCTTGTGCGGTATAGTGGATATTGAAGTTTCCTGTTCTATTAATTGGTCCTATTATAGTTTAATTGTACTTGATTTATGTCTTATATTGATGCATGCCGCCCAGAATTGCATTTATGTGAATTGCATGACTATATAACTTTATGAATAAATCAATAACCAGAGTTAAAGACTACAGTGGTAAGTGATGGGGCTTGGGTTCATCTTTTACAGCTTTCTAGTTGTCAGTCTCCTTTCACCTACAAACTGAGGTGGACAACCACAGAGCCAGGCAATTTGAGGGCAAGTGGTATATGACTAGTGCCAAAGCAGACTAATTGTAGAGGCTCTGGCAGCTGAGATATCAATCTCTTTTATCTTCTGTCATAACATCTGCACAGTCTATCCCAGAGGAGCTCTTCAGGATGGTGAGTATCCTAATTAATCTAGGCTGTCTTGCCTTAAATGAATCATGTTCTGCTTGCTATGATGAATTTGCTACTTACTTTGCAGATGCTTTTGTGTATGTGTGTGCACTTAATTTTGAACCAATGGTATAACACAACATAGACTTAGGGCTTAGTGGTTTTTCTATTTCAGCTAGTCTTCATTAGAGATCTCCACTAATGTAGAAGGACAAATAGGAATGGTGCAAAAAAAAAAAGATCAATTATTGATAAGTGACCTGAGGAAGTTGAAATCTTTCCTGGTTAGATTAGGAAGATATGACATCGGTTTTCTTCTGAGTAAAAAATATTTATCTATAGCAGCTCTATACTTGAATCTCTTCTAATTTCATTGAATGAACAAATAAAGATTTTGAATGCATCCACCTGGAAAGTCAACAGAGCTGTGTTCAGTTGTTTCTCAATTTCTTTATAATATCTTTGATAGCACAGAAACAGGGCAGAATCTTAGCAGTATGTCAATGGGATTTCCCCCCTCTGACTTGCCTTTTCTTCTTAATTATTTGTTGTGTAGTGTCAGAAGACACATTCAGATACACAGATTAGGGAGGAATTGAAAGCTGAGGAAAGAATATTTGCTAATCATACTATTCAGAGCAGGGATAACAAATTGATATCACTCCAGAAGTCATGGGATTACAATAAAATACAATACAATAGCAGAGTTGTAAAGGGACCTTGGAGGTCTTCTAATCCAACCTCTTGCCTAGGCAGGAAACCCTATACCATTTCAGACAAATGGCTATCCAACATCTTCTTAAAGATTTCCAGTGTTGGGGCATTCACAACTTCTGTAGGCAAGCTGTTCCACTGATTAATGGTTCTAACTGTCAGGAAATTTATCCTCAATTCTAAGTTGCTTCTCTCCTTGATTAGTTTCCACCCATTGCTTCTTGTTCTACCCTCAGGTGCCTTGGAGAATAGTTTGACTCCCTCTTCTTTATGTCAACCCCTGAGATATTGGATCACTGCTATCATGTCTCCCCTAGTCCTTCTTTTCATTAAATTAGACATACCTAGTTCCTGTAACCATTCTTCATATGTTTCAGTCTCCAGTCCCCTAATCATGCTCTTTTCTGCACTCTTTCTAGAGTCTCCACATTGTGGCGACTAAACCTGAATGCAGTATTCCAAGTGTGGCCTTACCAAGGCATTATAAAGTGGTATTAACACCCAGTACTTCTTCATTAGCTATAAGCTTTGTTTTCCAGAGGTTCATTGAAGTTTCCATGAATTTTTGTATGTTGCTGCTGATGCCAAAGATTTTCAGGCATTTCTTGACCCAGCTATGGGGAACTGAATCAAATGCTTTCTTATAGTCTATCCAAGCCATGAACAGGTTGGTTCGTCTTTTCTTTGAATTCTTTAGGATTAGTTTGTTAATCAGCAGTTGGTCCTTTGTTCCTCTTGAATTTTTGCAGCATCCTTTCTGTTCTATTGGAAGCAAGTTATTTCTTTCCAAGTATCCATAAATTTGGTTTGCAATGATACCAGTAAGGAGCTTGTATGTTGTTGGCAAACAGGTGATTGGCCTTTAGTTTCTAGGCTCCTTTCCTTTATCTTTTTGGATCAAAAATGTCCTTCCAGTTGTCATCCATTCATCATTTTCAGGTGTGTTTAAGAACTGGTTCATTTGGGCTGCCAATCTTTTGTGCACACTTGTAAGTGCCTTTAACCAGAAGCCATGTAATTCATCTGGTCCAGGTGCACTCCAGTTCTTCACTTTTCTTGACTGTCTTTGCACCATTTCTTTTGTTATTTTCACATCTTCCATTTTATGCACTTTAATAGAATTCCCCAATCTATTTGATCCATTTTGCATTTCTGTTGTGCTTCTTGTTGTTTTCCCACAAATTCTTTCAGAATTTCAGAGCTTTCTCTTTATCAGGCTTTTCATTTGTTGTTACTCCATCTCCACTTTCTAAGCTCTTTTAAAACTGGTGCTGATTTGCTCTGAATTGTGAGTTTTCTTTGAATTGAGTTACTCAGCTTTCATATTTTTTAAATCTTTCAGCAACAGCAACAACCCTCTTCTTCAGCTCTTCAATTACTATCGCAATCTCTTTATTTTCCAAATCATATCTTGCTTCCAGGCTGCTTTTGACCTGCTTGTTCTTTAGCTGACCTTGCCTTAGGTTCTTCAAGTTGCTCAAGTCTCCACAAAATTTTTTGATCTTCAATTCCAACTGAATTTTCCATTTAGGCTTCCTCTTCTTGCCTCTTCGGTTCTTTTGTATTTTCAAACCCAATTCTTTGGTGGTTATGAAGCCTGCTGCATATATCAGCTGGTTTGTTTCAGCTAATGTAGTGGTTTGAATGGTTTGCACAGCCTCATTGACCTTTTTTAGTACCTTTCTCAATTCTTTCCAGTTCACTTGGTTCAGTTTGGTAAACGTGTTCTTTCAGCATCTTCCATTTGATGCTTTATTTTCTCAGCTAATTGAGCAATATCTGTTGGTATTTGTTCTTCAGTGCTTCCCTGTTCTTTATCTTCATCCATTTCAGCATTCTCTTCCTCCCTTTCTTCCTCAGTTTGCTTTTAAGTCTGCAAATCATTCTTGATGTTACTCTTCTTTGTTGGTATATTCAGAACATTTGTTTGAAAAAAAAATCTATTATTTTTTCCAGAATTTGGCCATGCAGTGCTTTGTTCTGCCAACTCTCCATTCTTGATTTTATCACATCTTTTCTGTATTCTTGTTTCGTCTGTTGGGCCTTCAGTAGTTTTTTTGTTCTTTACTTTGATTAATAGATGTTCTTGACTTTCTTTTAAATAATCAGCCAGTGCATGTTTTTCTTCTTCAACTGTTTGCTTCACTTGTAATAATCCTCTGCCACCTGATTTTCGGGGCAGGTACAGTCTATCAGTATCACCACGTGGATGTAAACTGTAGGGCATTGTCATTAGTTTCCTGGTTTTTCGATCCAAAATGTCCAAATCAGCTTGTGTCCAGTTAACTATACCAGCTGTGTATCTTATAACTGGTATTGCCCAGGTATTTATGGCCTTGATTGTATTTCCACCATTCAATTTAGATTTCAAAATTTTCCTAACTCTGGTGGTGTATTCTCGCCTGACAATAATTTTTACTTCTCCATGCTTGATGTTATCCAACTGCAGAATGCCTAAGTATTTGTAGGCTTCATTTTCGTTGCATTTAATTAGTTGGCCATTGGGCATTTCAATTCTCTCACATGCAGTGATTTTGCCTCTTTTTATGGACACAGTGGCACATTTTTCCATGCCAAACTGCATTGAAATATCGGTGCTGAATACTCGGACTGTGTTTGTCAATGATTGGATTTCTATTTCTGACCTTCCATAGAGTTTCAAATCATCCATATATAGTAAATGCGAATTTTTTTCAGTTTCTTTGGCTGTTTGGTAGCCTAATTTTTTTTTAAGATTATTGATAGTGGGATCATTGCGATGATGAAGAGAAGAGGTGAAAGTGAATCAACCTGGAAAATTCCTCGCTTGATATTAACCATTCCGTAGATCTCATTCCCTACTGCCAACTCAGATCTCCATTGTTTCATCTCCTTTTCAGTAAAGGATGTAATGTTTTTGCTAATGCCAGTTGTTTCTAAGCATTTTATGACCCAACTATGTGGCAGTGAGTCAAATGCCTTTTTGTAATCAATCCAGACCATATTCAAGTTCGTTTTTCTGTTCTTACAATTTTCTAATATCATTTTATCAATTAGGAGCTGATCTTTTGTGCCCCTGCTCCTTCTTTTGTTGCCTTTTTGCTCTACTGGCAAGATGTTGTTTGTTTCCAAATAATCCATCATGTTATCTGCAATAATGCCTGTGAGTAATTTGAAGGTTGTTGGCAAGCATGTTATTGGTCTGTAGTTTTCAGGTGTTGTTCCTTTAGTTGCATCTTTCTGAATCAAGTATGTTTTTCCAGTTGTCAACCATTCATCAATTTGGCCCTTTTGTAAAATTTCATTCAGTTGCCTGGCCAATATTGCATGTAAACTGGTCAGATATTTGAACCAGAAACCATGTAATTGGTCCTTTCCAGGTGATGTCCAATTCTTTACCCTTTTAACTCGATTTTTGACCATCTCAGTTGTTATTTCTAATACTTGCATTTGTTTGTTGCCAATGCTTTTCTCAAAGTCATCTATCCACTTTGCTTCCTTGTTGTAGTCCTTTGCATTTTCCCACAATTCTTTCCAGAATTCAACTGTGGCCTGCTTTTCTGGTTTTTCACTTTTGGTGTCACCATTCACATTAAGACTTTGATAAAAACGCCATTGGTCTGATCGAAATTGCTGATTTTGTTTATATTGGATGATTCGTGCCTCATATCTTTCAATTTTTCTAGCTGTTGCTGTTATCTGCTGTTTTACAATCTCTACAGCTTCATTGATGTTTCTTGTATCCAATCTATATCTTCTGATTAGCCGATCTATGGTTTTTGTTGTTTTTAAGCCGTTGATCCTGCATGTTCTTTAAGTTACTAGCATCTGCCCTTAATTTTTTGACTTTTTGTTCTAATCGGATTTTCCACTTTGGCTTTGATGCTTTTTCTGTTGTGTGGCTGGGTACTTTGATTTTAATGCCTAGTTCATTAGTGACTATTACAGCTGCGCTGTACATTAACTGGTTCGTTTCCAAGATGGATCCCGATTCAATTGTTGAAAACACTGCATTAACCATTTTCATGATAGGGGCCAAAATTTTCTTAGGCACAGTTTTTAGTGATGGTAAACTTTGCCTTTCCTCATTAAGCAGAAAATGCTCCATGATCTTATCCTTCAATTCTTTTTGTTTTTGAGTTAGTTCATCAGTTGATAGCTGGTTCTTAGTGGTGGTGGTGTTATTTCCTCCCCAAGAGCTTCTTCTGGGAGTTCTACTATAATGTCTTTAGTTGTGTCTTGAATATCAGTTATTTCCACTTGTGATATTGTTTTTTTGGTTTTGCAATTTGCCTGAATTTCCTCAAGTTCAACTTCACTAAACACTTTATTCCGTATAATAAATCACCTTTGATCTGCTAGTCGTTGTTCACTAACATTTGAATCTGGATATTGTTCTTTCCATAATTCATACATTCGCTTTAAATAACCTCTTTTTTCTGGCTCTGAGTTGTAATAACAGGCCATTATGGCACGGTTTTCATCTGCACTATATTTTTGTCATTTTGTTGGCTGGTCCACTTGTAGCCCACTGGTCGACGGATGTCCAGGGACCCCAACATCCGCCGCAGCCCTTGTTAACCCGCACGACGACCAATGCGGTATAAAATTTTTATTCGTTTCTTTCACCATATTGTATGGGTTGGCGGTTTTTTTTTTTATGGGGCCAGTTGCCAACCTGACCCCAACCCTCCTCCTTTCTCATCTGGGCTTGGGACCGGCAATGGTGGAGTTGTTGTTGTTATTATTATTATTGTTGTTATTATTATTATTATTATTATTATTATTATTATTACAAAACTCCAGGATCTATAGCTCTACACTTACATCAGATGATGATAATCAGAATCATCTAACAAAGGTTTTGTACTTCTCTTTCCTTAAGTTCAGTGTCCTTTCTAATATTTGAATTGGAGGAGGCACATAACATCCAGAATTTTATACCAAAAGTTAAGAATTGTACAGGTGTCTTATTGCTGAAAACTTTATAGTTCATGAGCCGTTTCTTGAAAAAATATTCAAATGCTAGCCAGAAGATAACATTATTTGTTGTTTTGGTGCCTTCTAGTCAGTGCTGACTCCTGTGACTGCCTGGACTGGTTTCCGCAGTTTTCTAGGCAAGATTCAAAAGTAGTTTGCCATTGCTTGTTTCCTAGAATTGAGAGTCACTGGCCTAAAGTCACCCAGTTGGTTTTGAGTCTAAGGCAGGACTAGAACTCATTCTCCCAGTTTCTAGTCTAATGTTTTCATCACTATATCAAACTGTCTTTTCAATTTAAAATAATCTGTACTTAATGCATAATCTTCCATTCATTGCTGAGGGCTCATACATCCAATCATTCCTTTGGGGGACTGGCCGGTTTTTTATTGACTCTCACATAAGAGCAACACTTTTATTAATAAAAACTTCAACTATACATTTTATATTCCTTGATATGCTACAGTTTTTTAAAAGAAATATCTGCCCCCAAGTGGAAACCTTTATCATTTCACTAAGATTTAGAGACAATTTCAGTAATTATCTTTATAATAAACATACCATTAAATGTTCATTTATCAAACAGTACCAGAGAAACAACCATGCAAGAAAATGTGTGCTCTATTCATTGTGTTCTACTTTACTTATTTTTGTTTAAGTTGCATTTATATAAATTGAATTTTGCCTTCTCCCTTGTCTTTTGTCATTGTATGGAATGCTTTCTGGATAGCCAAAAATCTCATTTGTCCTTGGATAGTCCTTGTTATAAAATGGTTGAAACATCCTTCAAAGATAGTCATAGACATGCGGGATATTTACACTCATTTCAAGCCATAGTGCCATTCAACAAAGGATCATCATGCTAAAGGAGCAAATTCAATCTTTTGAAACTCTCACTGAAGGAAGCTCTTCAAAATACTTCACTTTTAAGGCACTTCAGTGATGATCACAAGTAAGCTACCTACCGAAAGAGGAGAAGTGGTATAGGTAACTGGCTCACTAGCTTAAATAATTTGAGTTTAATTCAGTGGTGAAATTCATTTTTTTACTACTGGTTTTGTGGGTGTGGCTTGGTGGTGGGGTCCTGTGACTGAGTGGGTGTGGCCAACTCAATTTCACTCATGGCCACACCCACTCAGTCACATGCCACCACCAAGCCATGCTCATAGAACCCAGTAGGAAAAAAAGTGTGTGTATGAGTCCATTCACAGCTGCTTCTCCCTTTATGGGATTTATGTGTTTCTGGATTGTGAATTTTTAATTTTATAAGCCACCTAGAGTCAGCATGTGTGAGTTGGATACCCATATAAATTTCATAAACAAATTCCTGTGATTCCTTTTCTTCCTCTTTCTCCTGCTCTACCATCCTTGTTCCTTTTGATCTATTTTGGAAAACTGCATTTCAACTGATTTGTGATATTGACTTGAATGAAAAAGTGTAGCCTATGTGATTGTTTTATTTACTGAAATACTGTATTATTTTGACCCTTTTGTCTGTAAATGGGACCATGAGCATGTGTTCCATTGATTGCTTTCAGAAAGACTTCAGAAAGACTCTTTTCAAGGTAATACCGATTTGAAAACCATTTCCTGTCTTTGGGCCTTGAGACCAAAGGAATACAAGATTAGAGCAGGATTCTCATCCTTAAAACCAAAATCAGAACTTTTTTAAAAAAATCCCACACAGCTGAAAAAAAGAAAACAAGTCGTTTTCTTCCATGTGATGGAGGTATGAAGTTTTCTTTGTGTTATTTTAGCAGGTTTTTAATGGATTGGAAGTCAAGGCAGATGCTTTATGTGACATCTCAAATTAAAACAGGATGAGTTATGTATCCAAAGTTCATATCTTGTATTTTGATAGTCTTACAAATGCCTACATTAACATCTAATTAGCTGATAAGGGTTTTAAGGTATGATTCGATTTATCCCAATTGCTGAGATTTATAACATATAATGTTTGTATCAGGCAAGGAAAATATTAAAATAATAAGTTGATGCCCTTCATATGTCCTTCAAATGAGGAAAAATTCTGGTCAGATATTTTTAAAAACCCAGGTATGAGATGGAATGACATGACTTGGTGATTCAACATACAAAGGAAGCTAATTTTTAAACCCCAGATTTGAATTTGCCCAATCAGTTACCAAATATTATAGTATTACAGAAATGCAAACAAAATAATTCATTGTCCAAGTCAGAAACCTTAGGAGTTTAAATGTGCTTTCAAAGACATGCATCAACACACACAGAGATTTCCTACAACATAGTTTGCTGTGAATTATTCATGGAAAACTCAGGGAAGATACTGTCTGAAACAGATTTCTTGCCAACCGCTTCTGTTCTTAAATGTTTTAAAATTTGAAGAGATCTTGCTTAAGCAATAGGAGGGGAACTGTGGATGACTTTTAAAAGAAGCCTTTTTCCATGCTGAATTTTGTAAGATGTGTTATTGAAAACGGATCCTTATTAAATCTAGCAAAAAACTAGCTGAGCACTAATGCGAATGAAGTATTTTCTAATAGAAGAGAATATATGTAGTTCAGGATTGAACTGTGGAGTCCTTGATGGTGTCTGAGTTTGGTTGTTTGCTTACAGATGTTTTGTTATCAGACTAGGTAATATCTTCAGTAATTGAAGAGTTTATATCAGAGGCTGTATTCCGCCGGTTCGTCCCGGTTTGGGTGAACCGGTAGCAGCAGTGGTGGGAGACTCTGCCCACCCGCCCAGATGTCATCAAGAATGATCTGTGCATGAGCAGAAAGTTCTGCACATGAGCAGAAGTACCACATGTAAGTGAAGCGAGAGCACGGGCGCACGTGGTAAGAGGAGGTAAGAGGATTTCATGCCTGGTTTATATACAGTGGTTTGCCCTGCTAGCGTTGTTGGATGTTTCCATGATAGTTTCTTGATTAAGCTGTTGTTTACTGCTTGACTGTTTGTCTGAGCTGTAGTTCCTTGAATAGAGTAACAATTTTTTATTGGGGTCAAAGACGGTTGGTTACCATCAGTTAAAACCTTAAATTGATTGTCTGGTGTTAATCCCTGGCTATTTGGTTGTTGACTGACTTTCATGAGTTCTGGGTCTATGGAAGAAAATTGTGAGGTGATGAAATGAAACTATACTCATCTTCATTATTAGCTTTTTGATTTTTTTTGAAGGCACTCTGGAGAGTTGAAGAAATATTTTCCCCCATGAGATGTCCAAGTTTTTTTGTAAGTTATTTAGCTATGAGTCCCTAGCAATGATGCAATTGGATGAAGAGGTATATTGGGCTTATGTATTTTTGGGCATCCATAAAAGCATGAGAAGATGAGTAACTGCTTTTGATATTGTTCTTCTTTTGTGATTTATCTTTCTTAGTTTGGTCATTAAAGTTTGATCAGGTCATCTAGTTTCTGTATTGGGTTGGTGTTTATTTGGGGACATTGATTCTTTGTCTTCCTGTAATTATTTGGCTTTATATATGAATTGTGAGCTGTCCATTATAGCTGTGATTTGGCCTTTGTCTGCTGGAAGGATGATGATGGCTTGATCTTTAGGTTTTTGAACATTGCTCTGTCCTCTGCTTTGAATTAGTTTTGATTCTATGTTCTTCTGGTCTGTGATTTGCCTTGTGTTTTCTTGGATCTCTATGGCAAGTCCTGTGTTTTTAAGTACTGCTTGTAAGACTACAAAGGATTTTAACTGTTTTAGTATAATCTATGTTATAGAAGAGGTCTTTCTGTAGGATTGGAGCTGTCCAGAGTTTGTTATAAGATGGGTGGCTATATAAATGTTTTAATAAATTTATAAATAAATTGTATTCTGCAGTGGATAATGGATGACTGTACATATTGATAACCCAATGAGTTTCAGGTACTTCTTTGCTTCTGGGATTTAGCATAAACATTTCAGTTTGGAATTTTGTTTGTCTTTTTCCAGCTTGTCTTAAGTATATAGTCTTGATGGTGGTTGTCAACATTTTAATGTACTCTGGGATCATGGTATGTTCCCAGATGTTCCTTGAGGATATTCATGGTGTGCTGGTGTTTATTTAATCTGAGGTGAATATCCATGATTGTTGGTCATATCATTTTTGCCTTACTTTGTTGAGGGTTTTTTTGTAGCCTTTTAATGGTTATCCATTTATTAAACCCAGATCTTGTGACCCTATATAATCTATATGCTCACTAATCAGGGATGTGCAGTCAGGGGAGGCAGGGGAGGTGGGGCCTCACCAGTGTCATGAGGAAAAGAAAAGAATAATTAAAAGGAAAACGACTAAGGTAGTTGCTGCCAGACTCCAGAGTCACAGTGGATGATTCTGAGTCTGCTTAGTGCTAACTGCAGGGGGAAGCAAGAGAACTACGGTCCTTCTTTGCATAAGGAATTTAAGCAAGGGTTAAAAGGCGAAAAATTCCTTATGCAAAGGAGGCACGTGGTTCTCTGCCTCCTGATCTGGCAGCAGCAAATTGTGCCTAAGTACCTTTTTTATTTAATTTTTTACATTTTCATCATGGCGGGCAGACAAGAGGAGAGTTGAAATCCACAGCTGGAAAAGGTATGTGGATCGGATGGAAGGGGGGGGGGAATTCAAAATTATTGTAATTTAATTTGTAATTTTTTATTGTGAGGAATTTGTGTGTGTGTGTGTGTGTGTGTTTCTTTCTTCATAGCGGTGGGGTTGGAGGAGGCAGGGGCGAGGTGGCAGAGCGCGGCAGTGGCAGGGACGTTCTCGCCACTGTGTCTGACAGGCGTCTCACATTTATGTCTGCCATAAACGCGAGACGCCTGGCCTGTTTGACAAAGTGGCAGGGACATTGCTTATTGCCACTGTCGCGCTCTTGCCTCACCACCCATAATCCTCACCGCACGTCACTGTCACTAATAGTGTAGCTCTCATTATATTACAGTTGCTTTTTTATTATTTTTTCCACTCCTGAAATGACAGGAATTTCTTTTCCTCTGACTATAAAACAAATGATTCCATAACTGATGGGTAATATTTGGTAAAGATTAATTGTATTTGTTGAGTGCTAAAACTAATGAAAAAGGAATCACACATTTAATGAAAACAACTGCTATCTAATTTGCAATAGCTGATGAGAGCCTGGACATTACATGCAAACATGCATTTTCAGATGAACTACCTGCTCCATGGAACGTCATTTCTTACAACTTAGCATGCTTTCTTTTGTTGTTAGCAATAAAACTTTAGACAGATCTTAACATAATTTGAATAACATTTGATAGAGCTAATGTGGAGTCAAGAGTGACAGCTTGGCATGGTGATTAAGGCATTAGGATAGAAGCCGTGAGAATGTGAGTTCTAGTTCCACCTTAGGCACGAAGTGACAGGGGTGACCTTGGACCAGCCAGTCTCTTTCAGCCCTGAGAAGAAAGCGAGGGCAAAACACTTCTGAAAATCTTGTCAAGAGAACTGCAAGGACTCGTCCAGGAAGCCACCAGGAGTATGGCCTGAAAGCATCAACAGAAAGGGAGGGGGGAGGTTGGGAATCGAATCATCAACTACCCTTTGGACTATCCCTCATTTAGAGGAAAGATTGGGGGCTAAATCATTTGGATTGCTCAAGTTTAAGAAGCTGCCTTTATTTTTTTTTCCTCTGGAGTAAACATGAGCTGTTTTCCACTGGCAAAAATACTTGATGGAAGTGTTGTATGTAGGCCGTGTCATTTGCTGGTTACACCATCACTCATATGTCCTCATTTGCCTCCTTGTCTTTCCCATGGAGGACTGTTTGTATCAATACAGTTCATTTTCATCTCATCAGATAATTAATTGTGAGTAATATTGCCAGGGGCTTCACCTCAAGTTGCTTTTTGTAACTGGGTAAAGTCTAAGTCTTTGTGGAAGGAAGAAAGGAAGGAAGGAAGGAAGGAAGGAAGGAAGGAAGGAAAGAAGGAAGGAAGGAAGGAAGGACTCTCATAAACCAAACCCTAATTATTATTTTGCTTTCTTTTATTATAAACAATAATTTGTTATAGTAAAGTATTTTATCTTTGTTTTATCTTTGTTTTGTTTTTTTGTTTTTTCTGCTTTCTAGTGGAAGTTACTTAAAATGGGATAATATACTGTGACTTTTTTCTTATTTTAATGTTTTATTACTTCTGAAAAGCAAAACATGTTACACCCTCTCTTCAGCCAATTAAAAATGATTGTTAAATACGTCTTTCTGGAACTTAAAAATCACACTCAATTGGTACCCTCAGAACTTTATCTGAGACACAAATTCAGTGTGGAAATAAAAGCAAGAATTATTTTTCACATGCAAAGAAGGCCGCTCTTCAGAGTAACATCAGCCTTGCAGGTAAAAAATATTTTATGTAAGCACCGCCTTTTCCCACCTAATATTTTGAAGGAATGAAGGGGATTACCAGAATATTTGTTTGTAAAGCAGGAATCTACATGTGTTTTCAGCAGAGTGGTTTTAATCATCAGACTGTCAACTATAATATTTCAACATATGTACTCCTTCAGTGGCAGGAAATTACAGGATTTTAAAGTCTGGGTGTGGGACAGTGTACGACTGAATATGTGAACATTTTAGGTGTGTGCCTCCTGTTATAACAGGCAAAATGTATGTTTACTTTGGCTGATTAAAAAAAAAAGCCATCTTGGAATGTGCTTTGGGACCTGAGTATGGGAAGATAAACCGCAGAATCTGAAATTCATTTGCTGCTAACTCCAAGATATAGTAGTCATGAATAAAAATGTAATATAAATACAGTATATAATTTAAATAAATTCATTTTATCTTGATTTACCTAAACGACTTAGCAATGGCAAATGACAATTTTATTAAAATAAGCTGGCTTTGATTTGAAGATTGCATCGCTATGCAAAACACTCACCTGTGCAAAGTGAGGTTTTGCTCTAAGGAAGACATTTCAGTGATCAGGACACAAAGAACATGTGGTAATTAATGAGAAACCAGGAAAACATTAAGGTGGGGATAAGGTTTTACAGAGGGGTGGATGGAAATATAGGTGGGATGTTAAGGAATTGTGATTGCTTTGTGCTTTAAAGTGAACTGGGACTGATCTAAGCAACTGTTTATATCAAAATCTGTACTTGCTTTGCGACTGATCATCACAGATGTGGCTTTTCTAATATGTCTGAACTTTTCCACTGTTACAAGATGAATATTCCATGGTCATATTGTATATCGTGCTATCCTGCTGGTACTTTGCCTAGTGAGCTGCAGTGAGGTTTTGGCAAATAAGATTGTGCTGTCATAATTAATGCTTCTCGAATTTTTTAAAGTATATATATACTGTGTTGAGCATATGGAAAAGAAAGAAACAAAGTGCACATATATTTTATTTCAAACTAGACCCTCCCCCCCACCCTGAGTTCTAGAATATAAAATGAGCTCATATGTAGATTTTGCCTTGTCATATTTGCAAGTTTTGGACTAATCTTGAATCCACATGCAATTATTCTTATGCAAATTTAGAGTTCAGTTCCTAATTCCACAAAATGCATGCAAATGTATATTTTGCAAATTCAATAAAAAACATTGGGCTACAATATTTATACAATATTAATAGCAGATCCAAATTACAGAGACTTCATCAGAAAATAAATGCAATATTTATTTTTATGTGCTTTAAAATGTGAAATAACAGAAATGGATGGAATCAGCTTATAATTGGTACAATAGAAACCTGGATTTTATTTCTTAGTAATGTAATAGAACTGCAAGCTTGTAAAATATACTCTCTTAACTTGGAAACCATGTGTATTTTTCTGATGCAATAGAGATCAATTGCTCATTCTGATCTTTCTCATCCTTGTCCTTGTATTTTGTTTTCTCTTAATATACTTTATAGGGTATCATTTTCTTGGCCCGGCAACTCCTATTAATATCAATGTGATATTTGATGACAAAACATGTTTAACCCAAAGATGCTTTTTCAAGAAGCAACTAGACTTTCTTGTGTTTCTTTGAAGACATTTCACTTCTCATCCAAAAAGCTTCTTCAGTTCTGGCTGGATGGTGGGCAATGGAAGGATTTATACTCCTTTCATACACCTGGCTATTTGCATTCTTTTAGGGAGTCATTGAGGCCACATAGGGGTTTATCTCTGTCATCAGGGTCACCTGCATAGTGCAAATGGCTGTGGAGCCTTCTTGGAATTATTGAAAGAACTGTGTGGTAGACTGGAGATAGATGATGTTGTATCCCTCCAAATCTTTTGAGAATGGGCTGTTCAATTTTAACACAGATAGCCTCTTTGATCTCTTTTTCAAACTAGCTGTCCTCTCTGTCCAAAATGTGGACTTTGCTGTCTTCAAAAGAGTGGGCTTTGTCTTTTAAACACAGATGGACAGTAAATGAGGGGTCAAAGAGGCCATCTATGTCAACAGAGGGGGTGGGATATTACATCATCTATATCCAGTCTACAACACAGTCCTTTCAACAGTTTCAAGACAACTCCACACCCATTTGCACTATTCAGCTGACCCTTATGACACACATAAACCTCCAGGTGGCCTCAACAACTCTCCATAAGAATACAGATTACCAGCTGTCTGCAAGGAGTATAAATCCTTTCATTTCCCACCACCCAGTCAGAGCTGAAGAAGCATCTTGGACGAGAAGCAAAGCATCTTCAGAAAATGAGAAAATTCAGTCCCCTCTTGAAAAAGCACCTTTGGGACAACTATGACCTGGATGACTGAGAATCTCCATAGACATAAAACACGTTTAACTAATTTACCTATATAAAATATATATTATACAGTATAAAGGTAAAGGTTTTCCCTGTCCAGTTGTGTCTGACTCTGGGATGTTTTGTTTCTTAGCCAAGGGAGCCAGCATTGTCCAAAGACATTTTCATGATCATGTGGTCAGCATGACTACATGCCAAAGCACACATAATGCCTTCCCGCCGAAGTGGTACTATTTATTTACTTGCATTGGCATACTTTTGAACTGCTAGGTGGGCAAGAGCTTGGGAAAGAATGGAAGTTCAACCAGCACAGTGCTCTTGGGCCTCCAACCTGGGTTGACAGCTTTGTTGACATTTTGTTTGAAATCTGATAATAAGGAATAATAAATAATCACACAAAGGACATTTCTATGGGCCAATATAGTTTACCGTATTTTTCAGAGTATAAGATGCTCCAAAGTATAAGACACATCAAGATTTTGGGGAGGAAAACAAGGGAAAAATATCTGCCTCTGTTTCCCAGCAATTTCCCTCCTTGCCACAAACAGTACAGACAATATACACTGTTTGTAGTGTTATATTTCAGACTGTACTTGTACAGCTGCTGTTAAAATTGATGAGCTTTCTGGAAGTATAGTTATTCTCTGCTATTTAAAAGACGATACAATAGCACTGGGCCTCTTCAGATCAAGCATTTGTTTTAAAAAGCTTCTTCATTTTGTTAAGTTGTCTAGAACAACAATAAAGCAGTCTTTAAAAATAGGTCTAATAATTTGAACATTCTATAGGCATTTATAGTTGTTGACATATCTCCTTGCAGCAAACAGCCTGATTAGCACAAGAAAAAAAAAACTGCCTCCCAGCAATTTGCCACATGGACCAAACAGCAAGTTTCACTTTCAATTTCTCCTGATCATCAGCTGTTACAGGCTGCAGGGATTGCTATAGCTTATTGAAGTCTCCCAAGCTCCCTTTTGCTACAAAGAGGTAAATTGCTGGGAGTCAGAGGCCAAAGGGTGGGGGCGTATAAGGCAGACCCAAATTTTCACCCTTTTTTAAGGGGAAAAATGTGCGTTTTATAGTCTGAAAAATATGGTAATTTTATCCTTTCCTACTTGTTGTTATTGACAAATATGAGGAGTGCAAGGGATATGGGAAAGAGATAGTAATTGGTCCAGAAGAGGCAGATAAAAGTAGCAATAAAGGAAAGGAAAGGAAGACATCTAAATCACTCAAGCCTGGATTTCTCTCTTCCTAGATCTTGTTCTATGCTTTCTTCAGTTTGAATGATTCTAATTAGCAGAACCATGAACCTTCATTTCTGCTTGGAATTAGACTGCAATTTCCATTAAAAGCCATAGTGGAAAATGATGATGAAAATTATAATTCAGCACATTTGGAGAGCACTCATTTAGGGGTGAAAACAGTTGGAATGGAACGTAACGGAACAGAACAGCCTGGAATAGAATAATAGAGTTGGAAGGGACCTTGGAGGTCTTCTAATCCAATCCCCTGCTTAGGCAGGAAACCCTACACCTCTTCAGACAAATAGTTATCCAATATCTTCTTAAAGACTTCCAGTGATGGAGCATTCACAACTGCTGGAGGCAAGTTGTTCCACTGATAAATTGTTCTAACTGTCAGGAAATTTCTCCTTAGTTCTAAGTTGCTTCTTTCCTTGATTAGTTTCCACCCATTGTTTCTTATCCTGCCCTCAGGTGCTTTGGAGAATAGCTTCACTCCCGCTTCTTTGTGGCAGCCCCTGAGATATTGGAACACTGCTCTCATGTTTCCCCTAATCCTTCTTTTCATTAAACTAGACATACCCAATTCCAGCAACCATTCTTCATATATTTTAGCCTCCATTCCACTAATAATCTTTGTTGCTCTTCTCTACACTCTTTCCACTGTGTCATTTATAAGAACTCCTTTTACTTTTTTCTTCTTACAGTGACTTGAACAGGACTTTAGTTACTATTGCTTAGAAGGGTTAAGAAATGAAAGGGATGAAGAGAACATTCACAGGATGCTGATGGATATGATTCTCCTTTGCATTAATTGGCCTGTGATAGGAGGCGGTTAAAAAAAGCCAGAATTGTTTGGCATTCTCATCAGTGCTTGGCTCTGAATTCCTGGTCTTAGAGAATTAGAAGGGTGGCATTAAACTTCAAAGGAGAGCAGGCTTAGCAGTGATCTGGGTCTGAACAGTACTGGAAAGCCCACTGCAGTTTGAAGGCCTTACCATGCCTTGCCTAATGTGGCCCTGATGTTACAATATGTCAACAGGAGAAAGGAGACTTGAAAGAAGTTTTCATAGCTGCCCTGCTCTGGAGCAGGAATGATGATCATCATTCCTTTGCAACTGATACATTAAACCTTATGAAGTTCATGTGCTGCAATGTATTCAAATGTCAAATTCAATTTAGGAGTAAGTGGCAAAACACTCTTGAAAGCAGAATAAGCTTCAACACAAACATGATTACACATAAGGATTTCTCATTGTGTGGGCGAACATTTCTCCTGTCTTTTTCACACCTTTTAGAATATTGCTTAGGAAAAGAATTACAAATTTTTTTTTGTCAGCATAATGAAACAAGGGGTATAAGGCGGGGTGGGCTTCAAAAGTTTCAGCAGTGGGTTTTCTGGACAGTTGCTGGGTGGGCGTGGCCATTGTAGGCATGGCCTAGTTGGCCTCCTGCACCACGGCAGGGGGAGTGATGTTTTCACCTTCCCCAGGTTCCAGAGGCTTTCCTCGAGCCCCTGGGAGAGTGAAAACTGGCTTTGGAGGCCTTCCTGAAGGCCTGTTCCCCCCCTCCCTGAGCCTCTGTGCAGGCCCTGCACTTACCTCACATCCAAAATGGGCCAGATGGAGACTCCTGGGATGGGAGGGCAGGGTGGGAGGACCAGCCAGGGGTGGGATTTGGAGGTTCTATGAAATGGCCATAACCCGTAGCAGCCCACCCCTGGAAGGTGTACAATTTTGAGCCACTTCCATGTTTCACTTGTTTCAAACTTGCTGTACTTGAAAACCAAATAAACTTGCACACTTCTGCAGTCAGGTGCACTCTATATCAGTGGTTCCCAACCTTTTTTTTTGGCCATGTCCCACCTAAGTATCTCTAAAATCCTGATGACCCCCCTTTGACATATAATTCTTACTTCACTCAAAAAGAGAACTCTACTCATGTGGAGGAAGCCTAAAAGGCCATTAATTTGGTTTAAACAAGGTTCAAATTACCCCATTAAAAATCAAATTGCCCCCCACCCCCGCCGTGGGGCGTGGGCCCTATGTTGGGAACCACTACTCTATATTTATTGAGAGTACAATTTCTAGATGTCCTATATAAAAAGCCATGCTCAGAATTAGGAGTTGTGGCAGTTGCAATCTCAAAACTTCTCCAAAAGTGCCTGATTTGGGGAACACTGACATCAAAGCAACTCTACAGTAGAACCTAAGTATTGAACATTGCTTTACATGTTACAGCAGAATCTAGAAATAATGGGAATAATATTGTTCATGCAGCTCATATATTTTCCGAGTTGTCTTCGGCAAACTTCTCTATGGTCTTGGAGGCTGCTCAAAGTAGGGAGATATTGGGAAAAATAAGGTGAATGACTGAAGGATGAGAACAATACTTTATTTTCATAAATCAATAAAACCTTGTCCTCTTGACTTAATAGACTGTAGAATCCTTATTCGGTATAACAAATTAATGGTCTTTTATAATTTTTGTAGTGTCAAATCTAAAATGCAATATATTAATATTAATTGCCTTTTCTTTAAATTGTAATAAAAGACCATTTTTCAAAGTCAGGAAAGCAATAAAATATTCCTCTAATATCTGTGGAAACTGAGGTGCAAATGGACGAAAATCTTTTAACATGCAAATGATTTCATTAAGACAGATTACTATTTTTCTATGTACTTGCTAATCATAATTTTAGAGCCAAATTAATTCTTTATGTGTGCTTATAATTACAACTGCTTTTTTTCCCACCTAAGATTTTGAGAGTTAAGGGATTATGTTGAGTTTTTATATTAACCTGACCTTTCAGCATGCTTAACTAAAACTTTTCTTTAAATAGAGTGCATTTCTTTGACAGTAAGACTCTAGAAGATTTTAAATTTTGAATATGGTTACACGGTCAATGATTTGGAGTACTCCATAATCCATAGCTAATGGCAAGAAATGATGGGAGGTATATCCCAACAGAAATTGAGGAACTGGATGAATTTGGAATTACAGAATTTCATTTATGGTGGCGATGATGATGATGATAATTATCTTTTTTCCTTTATTCGTGACAGAAGCATCACAATTAAAATAGAGCATATTATACAGCTTAATATTTAAAATATAAAATGCAAAATTAAAATATGTACAAGTTAAACAGGAGTTTACCCAGAAACTAGCAACATTCATTGTGTTCTGTCATGCTGCCATGAAGTACTGAAGTGTAGACTGATCAGAGCACAAAGAATTAGGTATATTTCTGTCACCACAATCACAAAAAGGAGAAGCCATTGGATAGCCCAGTTTGTTCAGAGTGTCTCTGTATCTTGTTTTACCTGTGCACAGTCTGTGCAACAATTTCCATATTTCCCACCTTTTGCCACACCCAAGTGCCAGCTCCTCCATTGGCTCCATCCAGTGTTGTTTCTTAGGAGCTTTCAAATTCTTTGAAGTCTTACATTGACCTAATGGATTTTGATCTCTGATGGATTGGTTGTAAACCATAGAAAAGGTGTTGTCTCTTTACTGCTGATTTGAGCCTCTCTCTCTCTGCTTCTCTTAACAGCAGGCAAGCAATGCCAACTAGATGGTAGATGTTATGTAGTGGGGTAAGTGTTAGGCAACTGGTAATAATTCTGCTGGCTTCTTTCAGAGCAACATCTACTTTCCCTGAATGTGCAGGCATGTTCACCTGCTGAGTACCAAAGAGCTAAAATTGTTGTCTTAAAGACCTTTGGTTTGGCCCCCTAAGTAGAGCTCATTAATTTCCTGGGAGATGTTATTTCTTCCTCTGACCTTCAGTTTAATGTTAGTTCACTCTTACATGTTAGGGCCCTATCTAGAGTGACTCCCCCTAAAAATTTAGGCTTGTAGCAATTGTCCAATAATATCTCTTTCCATATAATGTGCAGCTTCCTGCTTATTATGAAGATAGAAGGCATATATCTGAGTTTTTTCTGGATTTGGCCTTTGGTTATCACAATAATATGGAACTAGGTCTACCAGGGTTTCAGTTAGGTGGTGTTCTACCTCCTCAAATGTTGGCCCCTGTGTTACCATTACTCTATCATCAGCAATCCATATAGTTGTTACTACCTACAGAGAGCAGCTGATCATTGGTGTAATTATATCTAAACAACATTATAAATCTCAGCCATGGGATTTATAAAAAGGAACAACCTACTTATTAAACTTGATTCCCAGTGACTGTGCCTATGCACTTTTGTTGGCAATATTACAGCAGTGTCGTCTGAGATGTTTTAAAAATTCCCTTGTCTAGCTGGCAGCCCAAGTACTAATCAGGGCTATTCGTGCTTAGCTTCTAAATAAGCCAAAGTTCCCAGGTTTATATAGACACCCAAGGCATTAAAAAATAGGTCTCTTTAAAATGGTCATTCCATAACTGGCACAAACTCACTGGAAAAATCCTCTCTTTTATGAGAATATAACTCCATTTGGGTAGTGTTGGAAGCATCCCTTCAGCTATTTGGTTCCCAAACGAATTAGAACTTTAGAAATAAGCAACAACATTCCTATTAAGGAAATATATAGCTTGAGGGTGATTTTTAAACCTATTTACACATCTGCTTTTCCTTTCTCCTTCTTCTGTCACCTGGGCTATAATTGATACAAAACAAAGAGAGAGAGGGAGGGAGAAAGGGAGGAAGGGAAAAAATATACACAGCTCTTAAGGAGTTCATATTGGAGCAAGGAAGCAATTGGGTTTGGCCAGGTAACTTATTGATTCAGACAATGGCAAGAATTGTGTCTTTAGTACTCTTTACAACTAGAAAAACAGGTTCTTCTTAGTTCAATAACAGCAAAAGGACTCTGTTCATTTTTAAACAACACAACAATAAGATGGCTTTTACAAGAAGCTTATCACTGACACAGTGGGTTCCGGATCCCTTTCCAAACGGTACGGTTGGAATGGGCCCGGTGTCGCCCACATGGATGGGCGCAGCTCACGCATGCGTCGTACCTGCCTGCAATGTCTCCACAAGCCTCCGCAATGCTCCAGCTGCTCAGTGGAGCACCATGCGTGTACACATAAGTGCCAAAGGCTTAAAGGACAGTTAAGGAGCTCGGGCAGGCTCCGGTACACCCATACCAGGGCATACCCCGTCTGCAACCCACCACTGCACTGACTTTATGGTGTGTATACACTTCTATTTTTTAGTCAAGCTGATGTTACCTAAGTGACTTTCTATCAGTCTGATTTCCTTTCTGCAAAGTAGAAGAGACATGTGTTACAGCTTTTATGTAAGTAGATTGCAAGTGTACAAATCTGACATATTATTAGAAATATTTTCACAGATGTCGATTTCCCTCTTAAGTGAAAACTTGGAGGACCCATATTTCAGCTGAGTGCAACTTAAGATGGGGACCTGTTCATAGACATTTTCCAGTATCTTGACAATCATATGCAAAATACAAACCATTGTACTATAGAGTATCTCCTGAAGTATCCCGTTATGCTGAAATTAGGGACAAAGTTTTGTGACTTACAATAAGAAGATGGCAAGTCTATTTTTGGATGCTGAGGAATGCTGTGTTGCAAGGTCTATAGAAGAGGGAAATGAGTATTCTCTCTATGCAGAGGATAGGTAAATCTCTCTTTTTCATCATATCATGGTGTGGTTGTGGCTGTTCTGAACTATTGTTTGGATTGAACATTAGCCTGGATGTCTATGGAGATTATCAGTCATTCAGGTCACAGTTGTCTCAAAGGTGCTTTTTTCTCCCTTCAAAAGACAACTGGTCTGGTTTTTTTCCTTGAGGAAAGAAGAAGAAAATGTTTCACTTCTTGTCCAAGAAGTTTCATCAGTTCTGATGGTGGGGGATTGGAAGGATAGGTACTGATAGTTGAAGCTGGTTGGTGGGCGATGGAAGGATAGGTTCTGATGATGGTAAGGGGTAGGGTGGAAGGATTATATTTCTTTGCAGTTGTTTGGTCAGCAGCACTCTCTCAGAGCTGTTGAGGCCACTTGGGTTGTTGAGGGTGACAGATAACTCCCCAAGTGGCCTTAACAGCTCTCAGAGAGTGCTAACAACCAGATAACTGCAAATAAATCCAATCCTCCTGTACAGACATTCCCCACCATCTAGCTCAACTTTAGTACCTGTCCTTCCATGTCCCCACCATCAGAATTGATGAAGCTTTTTGGATGAGGAGCAAAACATTTATTCTTCTTCCTCCAGGGGGGGGGGGGGGAAACCAGGCCAGTTGCTTTTTGAAAGAAAAAAAAACACATTTGAGATTAGTTTGGATGGAAGGCAATAAACAGAGTATTCTGTGGTTCCTTTGCTTGATTAATAGATTATTTATTTCTCTGCTTTAAGTGGGATTACCTCTCACCAAGAAAAACTAACTTTGTCCTTTGAGAGTGCTTTTTGATCCATCTTATGTCCAAGTGCCATTGGTGCCTATTATTATTGTTGCGGTTTGTATTTAGTCAGCCAGAAATTTAGCCTGGAGTTGACACTATTATCCATCTATCAACTCCTTCCCAAGCACCTTGATAGGCAGATGTTGCTGCTTCATGGTGTTAAAAGTATCATTGCAGGATGTAAGCTGTTCCAAGTAAACCTGCTTTTTGCAATTGATTGATGGTGATTTTTGTCAATGCGATGATGTCAGTTATTATTGTTCATCACATAGTCATCCAGATGTTTACTATTAGGATTATTATTCCAATGGCTGAATTGAACTTTTCTGGGAGTATCAAAATGTTCTTAAAGGATTAAACATTATAAAATATTTTAAGATGCCATTAATAATTGACTTGGGTAATATAACGTCCATTGTTCCAGTGCAGGATGAACCTTTAAAATAAAACAGAACATAAAACTGTCAGTTGTGGCTTCTGTCTAGACAAAGATCAATGCATTAGTAAGATCCAGCCATTTAAAACTGTTTGAAAAGGCTATGTTTAAAGAAAGCTGAAGACTCCAGTTAGGACAGTATAGAACAGCAAGACTGTTCATAAGACTCAGCATGACTTAGTAAGTCATTTTGAGTCCTTCAACTCCAGGGATAAAGCTGGTGTAAGTATTCAAAGTGGTATTTAGTTGAGTTGATCTTGAAAGTCCTTAAAGATTTAGGATCAGTACATCAACTGAACAGGCACCCATTCCACTAATTTACAGAGGTTCTTTTGTAGATAACGACATCCACATGGCATAAAAAATACCTAGAACAAAAAAAGCCTTTTCCGTAATGGTTTTTTTATCTGCAGGTTTGATGCTTGGACTCTGAAATTTTCCTCTTCCTGCAAATGCTCCTGGTTGAAGAGCTCTCTCAGTTTTCACTGCTGGTTTTCTTTTCTTCTTTTAAAAATATATTGGCTATATTACTGTCTGGTTTTATGGCTATTACAGTTTTTTCTAGTTTATGCTTGTAAACTGTTCTATGATTTTTGCCACTTAGGCAAAATAAAAGTACACAAAAAAGCAAACAGGAAAATAGACAGGTGTGAATGAACTTTCAGTGTGCTTTTGATTAGGATTCAACACGTAAAGGGAAAAAAAGCATAGCCAGTTTATTTTCTGTCAAGAAAATGTGAAATCTTAATAACCATCACCAAAGAAACATTGCTAGTCTTAAGATAACATTTTAAGCTCCCCTTGAAATTCCTTAGATGTTTTGCTAGAACAGAAGCCTGCAAATCTGCTTCAAATTTTGCTTTAGGAGGATTTTGGTAGCAACATAATAATAAATAGAGACTCCCTTGGAGATATGTGAAATCTGTCTGAGGAATTTCATTTTTTTAATGCTTATAATTCCTGAAAATTCCTCTTGTATTTTGCCTAGGGAGAAACCTCTGCAAAGATTTGCAGTTTCACTTTACATATTTTTTGAGGTGGGCGAGATGGGTGACAGTTTTAAGCCAACTATTTATTGTGAATCGGATTTCTAAATTGGTGAGCTTTGAGGGGTATTAAGAATTGCCAGACTCCTCGTCCAGTATAGAAGGCTGCTATGCTATTCTAAGCTTGAAAACATTTCTAATATTTATGGATGTAAACAGTATGATAATATTGTTAACATTTGCAAAGGTGCAGGTTGCTGGCAGTGTTAATATCCGAACAATACAAAAGAATGATAGGATTCCTTGAACAGTTGTACCAATTAGTGCCTTTTTGATCAATGCTTTGTGAGTGTCATCAGCGCCAACTGCAATCTTATTAACCAGAGCTCTGCCATGCTACACTGCACATCACTGCACTTACACTAGCCTTTAAAGCAAGTAACTGCCAGTGACTGTACACCTGTTCTATTTTTTCTCTCCCAGTTCTCTACCACTGTATTATGGTTTCATTTATTTACCCAACTTACTCAGTTTCCTCCTCCCAAAAGCAGTTGTTCACAACAGCTTTCAAAATATAAAAATGGGTATAACTAACTCCATGATTACAACACAGCCTCCCCACCACCAATGTTACATAGCAAATGTGTTCAGATAGCGAATGGCTGAGCCATGTAGTATATTGCTGTATTTTACAAAAGAATGAACGGGGAATGGAGCATCTGTGGCACCAGGCCTATTAAATTAAAAGTACTTCTAGCCATAGATAACTAGATGATCATCTAGTAATGATGCTTCAGCCTGGGATATTATCTAGCAATGTACCCATTTTAGTAAGTACAGCCAAACATTTTTATACCTTATCCCTGGACAATAAATTCCTAATCAATATGTGTTTGAAGAAAAGTTTACTCATATCATCAGCCTTCCAATCCAAGACTGTACATTATATTAACTCTTGAAAATATAGGGACACACTATACTTTCAAGATTTGCTGTCAGTTGAAAAAAAATCCATGTCACATACTATACAGTTACTTGCAAAAAAATAATGGAATTAAATAGCCTTGACACACCCAAGCATTCTAGTCAGAAATGAAAATTTAGATTCAAGTGCTTTTGGATAACTATAGAGTTCTGAATTATTTCAATTTTATTTTCATAACAGTTAAGTCTTGTAGATGTATATACCAGTTTTCTCCCCATTGATCAATTTTTGACTTACATTTCTTCATGATATGTATTTTTACATGTCACAACCCTTTATACTAGTCTCCCTTTATTTATTTATCAGCACAAATACAACACACATGTAACAAAGGCAACAGTAAAAATATTGGGTATCTGTCTGGATGGTCTCCTGGATGGTCTCTTGTGATGCCGATAGACAGATAATGGAAGCAGTTAGCTTCCTCCCATAATTGGGGCATACCAGGGGTTGTGACACTAAATATATACCAACCTCCCTGGCTTCAGCTGATAAGAAGGAGGACCTGTGGCTTAATGGTTAAGACATTTGCCTAATATGTAATACAGCCCAGGTTCGAATCCCAGTAAGGGTATGGCTAGCTGATGAGAACTAAATAGCTTGAAATAGATATATACTAGTGTCCCTTTATTTATTTATCAGCACAAATACTACACAAATGTAACAAAGGGAAAAATTAAAATATTGGGCTTTCTGTCTGGATGGTCTCTTGTGACGAGCCGATGGACAGAGAATGGAAGCAGTTAGCTTCCTCCCATAATTGGGGCATACCAGGGGTTGTGACTTTAAATATATACCTTTCTCCCTGGCTCAGCTGATAATGGATCAGAGCCTGTGGCTTAGTGGTTAATACATCTGCCTAATATGTAATACAGCCCAGGTTCGAATCCCAGTAAGGGTATGGCTAGCTGATGAGAGCTAAATAGCTTGAAATAGATCTATACTAGTCTCCCTTTATTTATTTATCAGCACAAATACTACACAAATGTAACAAAGGCAACAGTAAAATATTGGGCTTTCTGTCTGGATGGTCTCTTGTGACGAGCCGATGGACAGAGAATGGAAGCAATTAGCTTCCTTCCATAATTGGGGCATACCAGGGGTTGTGACTTTAAATATATACCTTTATCCCTGGCTCAGCTGATAAAAGATCAGAGCCTGTGGCTTAGTGGTTAATACATCTGCCTAATATGTAATACAGCCCAGGTTCGAATCCCAGTAAGGGTATGGCTAGCTGATGAGAGCTAAATAGCTTGAAATAGATCTATACTAGTCTCCCTTTATTTATTTATCAGCACAAATAATAAAAAAACACACATATATATATACACACACACACACACACTATATATATATATATATATATATATATATATATATATATATATATATATATATATATATATATATATTAGATTTTTTTATTTATTTTATTTATATCTCCCTTTATATATATATATATATATATATATATATATATATATATATATATATATATATATATATATATATATATATATGTATGTATGTATGTATGTATGTATGTATGTATGTATGTATGTTTTCTGAGGTTTTCGCGGGTGTTAGTATGTAGGTCTCTAGTTGTTCGGGTTTTCTCCCGCGTAGAATTGGAGATGTCTTGGCGACGTTTCGACGAAGTCTCATTCGTCATCTTCAGGCTGCTTCAGACTACTTCAGGTTTGGTGTTTCCAGGAGTAGTGTGAGATCTCGGCTGTTTGTTCCTTTTAACTGCCAGTAGGGGATTAAATTTTAACTGCCAGTAGGGGATTAAATTTTAACTGCCAGTAGGGGATTAAACTGATTGGGTGGGGGCTTGGCTGTGTCTTGATTAGGTGGAGGTGTGTCCTTATTTGGTGGAGGTGTGTTCTGTTCTGATTGTTTGGGGGGTTGTGTTTCATGTGAGGGTGGGAGGGGTTTTAAAGAGGCTGATTGTGCTTTGGCAGTCTGGCTTCTGGTTCTGGGTCGTGTCTCCTCATCAGTTTGTGTTTTTGTCTGTTTTCTTTGTGGATGGTTTTTGGTGATATTCTGTGTGGCTATTGTGGGTGTGGGCCTGGTCTCATTCATCATGTTTGGGATTCGTTTGTTAATAAGGGCAGGCTTCCAAAGGGCTGGCAGGCGGGAGGTATCATCCCGCCTGTTCATGCTGTGTGGGCGTTTTTCTATTTCGATTGCTTCTCTGATTATACGGTTGTTGAAGTGTTCGGCCTTGGCGATAGTTCTTGTCTTATTGAAATCAATTTTATGTCCTGTGGCTTTGAGGTGTTGGACCAGGGAAGAGATTGGTTCCTCTTTTTTGATTGCATTTTTGTGTTCTTCAATGCGTGCACTTATTCTTCTGTTGGTTTGTCCGATGTATGTGGTGGGGCAAGTAGTGCATGGGATTTCATATACTCCTTGATTTTCTAATTCAATTTTGTCTTTGGGGTTTCTTAGGATGGTGGATATTTTCCGGTCTGTGCAGAATGCTGTCTTGATGTTGTGTTTGCGGAGGATTTTGCTGATTCTGTCTGTGGTGCCTTTTATGTATGGGAGGAGGGCTTTTCCATTTTCTGGTTCTCTGTCCTGGACTTTAGTGGGGGTTTCTTTTTGGATTAGGTTGGTGATCTTATTTCTTTGGAATCCATTGGATGTCAGTACGTTAGTGAGAGTGTGTAGTTCGGTTTTTAGGTGTTGTTCATCAGCTAGGCGTTTTGTTCTGGAGATGAGTGTCTTGGCTACGGAATTGATCTGGGCTGGGTGGTGGTGTGAGAGTGCATGCAGATAGCGGTTAGTGTGTGTTTTCTTCTGGTAGATGGTGTATCCTAGGGAGCCGTTAGATTTCCTGTAGACTAAGACGTCCAGGAAGGGGAGTTGGTTGTTTACTTCTGTTTCCATGGTGAACTGTATTTTGGGGTGTAGGCTGTTGAGGTGTGTAAGGAAGTTGTCCAGTTGTTCTTTCCCATGTGGCTAGATTATGAAAGTGTCGTCTACTTATCTGAGCCAGAGTTTGGGTTTGTGATCAGATTTTTCTAGAGCTTGGGTTTCAAAGTTTTCCATGTAGAGGTTGGCAATGACAGGTGAGAGGGGTGATCCCATGGGTGCTCCTTCTATCTGTTTGTATTTTTGTCCATTGTAAATAAAGTATGTGTTAGATAGGCAGTGGTTGGTCAGATCAAGGATGTGTTTGGGGGGGTTGTATTTGTTTTGGATAGCTGTTAAGGCTTCTTTGATTGGTACTTGGGTGAAGAGTGATACGACATCAAAGCTCACGAGTAGGTCACTGGGCTGTAAGTTTTGTTTCTTTATGATGTCTATGAAGTGGAAAGAGTTTTTTACATGTGAGGTGATGGAATTTGCATAGGGCTGTAGTTGTTTGGCAAGAAATTTGGCTAGATTTTGTAAAGGTGAGCCTATGGAGCTGACTATTGGTCTAAGTGGAGTTCCTTCTTTGTGTATCTTGGGGAGACCATAGAGCTTGGGACATCTGGATGATTTTTCTCTGGGAATGATTCTTTGCTGGATCTCTTCACTGATGGGGGAGGCTTTTATTTTGGTTCTAGTGGTTTTTTCCAGGTAGGTGGTGGGGTCCGTGTTTAGGGGTTTGTATGTGGAGTCTTGGAGTAGGTTGGTTAATTTGGTTTGGTAGTCAGAAGTGTTCATAACCACCGTGGCATTGCCCTTGTCTGCTGGTAAGATTATTATGCTGGTGTCTTCTTTCAGATTATGTAGTGCTGTCTGTTCTTCTTTGGGTAAGTTGCTTTTGGGTGGCTTGCTGGTGCAGAGGATGTTGGTGATTTCGGATCTGATTCTGTTAGCGTCGTCAGGGTTGATTTTGGTCAGGCTGGTTTCAACTCCGCATATAATGGTTTCAGTGGGGATGTATTTGGGGGCGACTGCAAAGTTGAATCCTTTTGAAAGGACATTGGTTTCGGCTTTGGTGAGGATCCTATCTGAGATGTTATGCACTGTTTGTTTCATGTGCGGTTGTGTGTGCGGGGGGGTTGGTTTCTGGCGTTCTTTTAGTCTTCGGAGTTTGTTGGTGTGTGTTTCTGTCTTGAGGGTGGTCTTTGTTTCAGCTCTCCAGGTGGCAAGTTGTTTCGATTTGTCCCAAAGTGTGGGGTGGATGTTGTTGCTGAGTTCGAGGTGGAGAGTGAGGAGATCTTTGTTGATTCGGTCTAGGAGGAATCTTTTCATGTGAAGTTCATTTCTGATTAGGGCCAATTCTGTTCTTTTCAGGATGCGTTTGGTGGCTGCAGAGTTGGAGTGGAATTTCAATTGGAATCGTGTGGGGATTAGGTTTTCATCCCGGCAGTTGCGTAGGAATGCGAGGTCACATAAAATGGAAGCTCTTTGGACTTCACGTTTTTCATAGGTCCTGGTCAGATGGTGGGTTTCCTCCCCGTAGAGGTTCGATATTTGTTTTCTGAGGTTTTCGCGGGTGTTAGTATGTAGGTCTCTAGTTGTTCGGGTTTTCTCCCGCGTAGAATTGGAGATGTCTTGGCGACGTTTCGACGAAGTCTCATTCGTCATCTTCAGGCTGCTTCAGACTACTTCAGGTTTGGTGTTTTCAGGAGTAGTGTGAGATCTCGGCTGTTTGTTCCTTTTAACTGCCAGTAGGGGATCTCTCTCATGTATGTATGTATGTAGGTAGGTAGGTAGATAGATAGATATAGATATAGATATAGATGATATAGATATAGATATAGATATAGATATAGATATAGATATAGATATAGATATAGATATAGATATAGATATAGATATAGATATAGATATAGATATAGATATAGATATAGATATAGATATAGATATAGATATAGATATAGATATAGATATAGATATAGATATAGATAATCTCTCCCACGGATATTTTTAATAAGATATTTATGGATAGTGTACTCCTAAGACTTGCAACTCTTATCTTCATATCAGTCCAAAGATATTTATGTAGATCTATAGGTTCTGGACTTTTTATAAATGAAATGTGTCCATAGATGTAATAATCCACACAATAATCCAAGTTAAAACAACTAGCCTGATATTATAACATCTAACTTGATTTTGCCAATTCCCACATTTCTCTTAGATCATTTTAAATCTTTAATTCTTTTACATCTTAAAATTAATCCTCAGTCCATCCATATTTTTCCCAATGATGAATTGCTATTATTTGGAAGTTATGCTCATTTTTACTATCAATATTCTTCCCAACCAAGTTATGTTTTCCATTTAATCTCAATCATTATCCTCCTCCAAATGTGGAGTTAATTACTTTTATATAAATCCTCATTCATTTGAGTTAAGTACAGCCCTAAATATTTAATTGGTTTAACACAAAATTTTGTTCCTTTTCAAGTAAATTCCATGTTATCATCTATATCTTGTTCTTGTTAATTTGATACTCGAATACCATTCTGAATTGTTGCATAGATTCCATTATCAATTGTAGATAATCCCGTGGATAAGCAACGATAAGTACAACATGATTAGCACAATTGATTATTTTTACAGCTAAATCAGATGGTCTACTGGTCTGGGGATGGGACTTGCATCCAGCTGATTTCGGTATCTAAGAATTTTGTGTACATGTTTAATGTTGAATAATTGTACAAACTACCGTAGAAGATAAATGATTAGGCCTGTTACTATGAAGTTGATTGAAAAAAATTATACAGTGGTAATTTTTAACTCCCAAATCTTATAAATTGGTCTTGGAAACAGGCAATATCAGACCATATTTTTGCAGCTATTATTTTTACCTACGTTACTTTTATTAGTGCAAGATGTACACATATATTTATGCACATCATTTTTTTACCTTTTCATTCTCTTAACAAGAATAACTGCATATTTTAATAGTAATATAGGGATATTTTAATAGTAATATAGGGATAGATATATACTACAGCTCATCTTAAATATTGTTCTAAAACCCAGTATTGAGTTGCTACTGACACTTTATATTCCAAGGTGCATTCAATTTGTGTAAGTCACAGAAGAGACATTAAGTCCCTCTTCCATATAAATTGCTGAAGTGCAAATGAGTGATACTATTATTTTCCTATCTCATGTGTCAGCTTTCTGTTTGTTTTGATGCACGGAGGTATCAGCCATTGCTAGAGGGAGGCAGGCTAGATTAAAGATATAGGTTGCCATTCCTGAAGTCTCTTGAGAATCATCTTTGTGATTCTTTTGCCTTTTGATTGCTTTCAGAAGAAGATTTCATGTGAACTGATAAAGAAAGGGAAGTAGCATATAGAATATAGTAATTCATTCTGTTAGGGATTTGGCATGGCATTCAAAAGAAACCAATTATGATTTATGTCAATACGTCACAGATAATATCCTATTGATTGACTGCCAGAGCTTTGATAAAATAATGAGGTAGGCTTGCAGCCAGGCTTTCGTGGGCTGGACTGGGCCTTTGATTCTATTCTCCATGCCCTTGACAAAGGTTTCCTGGAACTTGTAAATAATTTGGGCTGATGAATGGTTGTGTCAAATATGTAAAGTCAAATAAACAGCAGTAGCTGTTCTCATTTTCTGTGTTCTGGTCCTCTTTGCTTTAATGATCAGGCTCACTTAGCATATGCTTTGACTTTGAAGACTAGGCCCAATGGCCACTGTTTCAAAGGTGGTTTGAACCAAAATAGGATGCACAGTGCAGCTGGTCAGAAGAACTCATTCACTACAGCCTTTTGACTGGATAGCTATTACAGTCTAGCAGCAAGAAACTTTAATTACCCAATTGTGAGCAGGTAGCTAAAACCAGTGGGCAAAGTGTTCTCTCTGCTCATTGTACCTAAAGATTCTTGAAGGAAGAATTAGTAAAGTATCCAGATGAATAGTTTCAGGGACACAAAGTTCAGATTAAAATAAACGATCAGGAAATTGTTGACTGAATAATGAGAAAGAGAATTTGCTACCCTTGTGAGTTTTGTTCAGTGGTGCAATTCAGCTGGTTCTATCCAGTTCGGGTGAACCGGTAGAGGTGATGGTGGGAGGCTCCATCCACCTGCCGAGACGTCATCATGTCCCATTTTTTGATGCTCTGCACATGCGCGGAAGGTCCTGCACTTGGGCAGAGGTGGCACATATGCTTACATTTGCGAACCCGTAGTGAAGGTAAGTTGATTTCACTCCTGGTTTTGTTTTTTTTCTCTTTCCTGTGAATGTTAAGTGAATCCAGAGGGAGGGGAAGAAAGAAAAAAATTGTTGCAAGTAGAGACACTTGACAATACAAGATTCCCTACTTAAAATTAGAGTAAGCATAATTTTGCATGTTTGTTTGAGCAGGGGGTTGGACTAGAAGACCTCCAAGGTCCATTCAAGCTCTGTTATTCTGTTATGTTCTGAGACATGCAACTTCCTGAAAAAGTTCTGAAATATCAGAGAAGCAATCAAGCTAAGAGTAAAAACTGGTCCCAGAGCACTATGAGGCATAAAAGCTTGTTTTTCTAGACCAGTGTTCCTCAACTGTAAGACCTTTGGACTTCATGCAAGCTGGGGAATTCTGGGAGTTGAAATCTGCGTATCTTAGAGTTGACAAGGTTAAGAAATACTTGTATAAATAACCACCTATTCAAACTTCATTTGTCCTCACAAGCAATCCAGCATTTAATCTGTTGGGTAGACACAGAAGAAGTGTTATCTAACCTATGTTCAGGAGCTAACCCATAATCAGATGTACCTAAGAGGGATAGGGGTGGGGCTGAATGTGTAGCTGAGAGGGTGAGGTTCTGCCCATCATATATCAGAGTTGTGATCTTCCTCTGCCAATTCACTTCAGTGTTCTTGCCTGTGCAGAAGTGTTGCATGCATGCACGCACAAGCAAACTGGTAGTAAAAAAATGGAAACCCATAACTGATGCAATAGACATGGAGTATGGGGACCGATCAGATTTTTTAAAGGATGAACTAAGCTTTATTTTA
Source organism: Thamnophis elegans (assembly GCF_009769535.1). NCBI lineage: Eukaryota > Metazoa > Chordata > Lepidosauria > Squamata > Natricidae > Thamnophis > Thamnophis elegans. The sequence goes on along the minus strand of NC_045544.1, from coordinate 74,280,357 downwards.
TAGTTTTAGGAAAAGAAAATTCATGAGTAAACTAGGATGACATCCTTATTCAATTCTGATAGAGTACTATACTGTGTTTTGCAAGTAGGACTCAACATTCAGAAACCATTTTGCCTGGCTGCATTAAGGTTAATAGCATTCTCTATACTGTAACATAGATCTAAAGGAATTGCAACTTATATATTGCACACATATTTCACCAAAATTCAAGCAAGAGGTCAAGTTAGGATTTGTCTCACTTTACTTCAATATCTATTGAAAACAGATTTACTTAGGAGTGCAAAGAAAGCCTCTCTTTTTTTTTTGCCATACTTTAATTATAGTCTGGCATCACCATCACATCAAATGAAACTGATTCAAAAACCTAAAGGATATCAACCTTATTATCAGTTCTGCACTCTGTTATTAGTGAAGATGTGAGCAAAGGGTTGAATCAGATATTTGAAATTGACTGAAAAAGAAGTGTTATTTCCAAATTGTTGGTTGGATCTATACAGAAAGATTGATTCAAGGAGCAGACATTGTTCCCCTCAGGAGATGTGATGGCGTTCTGTGCAATTAATCTGGAGAACAGAAGAAAGCAGCGATGCTAAAACCACATAGTTCTACTCTCAAAAACGCAATTGCAGCTGCCACTTGTATGGTGAATAATTGGGATGCATTTATCAATAAACTGCCGAGAGAAACATAAGACCTATTCCAGTTATTACTTTGGATGACAGAAAAATACTGGACACTGAGAGATTTCAGTTATTTTTTTAAAAGGAAGATTCAGAGTGTACACGTTTATCACAGATATTATTTGTCAATGTTTGGATGTTCATGACTGCCTTAGAGGCTTAATTTTGGGTAACAGTTTGATGAGAGGGACCATATTTATTGGCTTTTATATAAAAAACAGATTTAAGTCAAAATTGCATATAGAGAAAGTGGAAAAAGCCCTTCAAACATGATAAAGTTGCACCTAGGTGGAAATTTCTCCAACTGTGTTTGGTTCTAAGAAACGGTGAGAAGAAGACTCTACCTGAATTTCCCATCTCATTTTAATTTATGTACATTTTTTCCTCAGCACACTTAATTCCAGGTTTCAAAATAATATAATAGATCACACACACACACACACACACCAAAAACAAAATAAGTGGAACGTACAATGCTTGTTGTGCAAGCAATATCAGCAGTCCTTGTATTACCTGCTAGTACGATACAGCAGATTTTATTTACTTATATAACTATATTTATACTTTCATAAATTTATTGGCTGCCCAACTCCAGGGGACTCTGAGTGGCATACAGGACTGAAAACAGCTACAAACTTTAAATCAGGCAGACAGCCCAGACTATAATGATCCACCAAAAAGCAAATTCAACAAAACAAAAAAGGGTCCTTAAACAAACCCACCCCAGGCCTGGGACCAAATCCAGTTTTTCGAAGCTTTCTGAAACCCCAAGAGAGAGGATACCATCCTCTGGAGGGGATGCTATTCCAGGGGGTTGGGGTCAACAGAGAAATTGTGTTTCCTCAGTCGTGCAAGATGACAGTAGTTAATGGAAAGTACCTAGAATGCATACACTTTGCTGGAACATACTAGGTGGGCAGAAAAAAATGGGATGAAGATACAATGATGTCAGACCAGCGGTGGCATTCACTTACCTTCCCTACTGGTTTAGAAGTGTGAGTGCATGCGCACGCTTCATTCGAATGCACCACACATGCGCACCATCTTCTGTGCATGCACAGTGCTCACACATTACGTCAGGGCAAGTTTGCGGAGCCTCCCGCAGCCGCTGCTGCTGGTTTTCCCGAACCAGAGAGAACTAGCTGAATACCACCTCTGGGTCAGACCAAAGAGCTAAGTGTGAAGCATTGTGGAAGAGCACAAATATGGAATGGGAGCAGCTTGAAGTCTTCTGAGTGCTCAGATGAGAAGCCCTGCGGAGATGCTCAGTATTCCTCAACTTATCAAGGAAGCCTTGCTTACTTGAGGGGGGGATGAGACATTCTTATTCTGCTGCCAGAATAATACTGGGACTAGGACCCATATATATCACCAGCTTTCTTGGTACACTAGCTTTCTTGGGAATGAGCCTCATTATTAAGGTGTATTTTCATATTCAGTGTCCTGAAAAGCTATGAGGGAGGAACGAAGGAGGGAGGGAGGGAGGGAGAGAGGGAGGAAAGGAAGAGAGGGAGGAAGAAAGGAGGGTGGGAGGAAAGAAAGGGAGGGAGAGAGAGAGGGAGGAAAGGGAGGGAGGGATGGAAGGAAGAAAGGATACAAGGAACAAGGAAGGAAGGAGAAAGGGAGGGAGGGAGGGAGGGAGAGAGGGAGGGAGGAAGGAAGGGAGGGAGGGAGGGAGGAAGGAATACAAGTTGATGATGAAGCAAGCCAAAAGGCAAAAGATAGTATGCTCAGTATTCCTCAACTTATCAAGGAAGCCTTGCTTCCTTGAGGGGGGATGATCCATTGCCTCAGTCAGGAATGCCAGCTGGGAAGCAAAAGAGTTAGATACTACAAGAGAAAATCACTGCCAAAACCTCTTCAGTTGATGGTAGCATTCCAAACTTTTCTACTGCCAAAATGGCTTGTCTTTTTAGTTAAGCGTTTTCATTTGATTTAATAATGTGACAGATTGAAGCTTCAAAAGAAACTGGATTTTGTATAGCCTTGTCCCGAAAAGATAGAGGCACACCTTAAAGAGGCATGGGTGAATGAATGAATCCAATTTCTCACTCCTTTTTGGTGTTTGTAAATACTTCTTTGTTCTCTATTGCCACATTTCACATTAAAATATTTAACATCAAACAGGTTAGTAGTGAAAACAATGCTATGTATTTCTGTTTCATTATATGCTGGGCAAAGATGAACTTATTTCTGTCCTGGATCTCTCATCTTTGGAACTGCCAATGAAATAAAAGAATTGGGTGCACACAATCATGTGCTTGGAAAGTCTCTGAAGCCACCATAGAGTGCTCAATGCTCAATGCTTCCAGGAGATGCTATGTGAAGCATAGCATTCCTCGAAATCTTTGCATAACCAGATTGTGTTGAATCAAAACAAACAAAACAACAACAACAACCCAAGCAATATGGAATAGTCTAAAGTTTGCATCATACCTGGTTCTACATGAGATGATTCTAGGGAACATTTTTTTAATATACATTAGTACAAATCAAAATTTCACTCTTTCTCAAAGTCTTAACAAAGCAATCAAACAATTTGATAATCAAAGCAAAAATATTACGAAAGTACATTCAGTTTCTTTTGTTTTTCTTAGGGCAGCAAGGTTATTAAACTATTGAGAGCCATGGTGGCACAGTGGTTAGAATGCAGCACTGCAGGCTACTTCTGTTGACTGTCAGCTACCTGCAATTTGGCAGTTCAAATCTCACCTGGCTCAAGGCTGACTCAGCCTTCCATCCTTCTGAGGTGGGTAAAATGAGGACTCAGATTGTTGGGGGTAGTATGCTGACTCTTTAAACCACTTAGAGAGGGCTGTAAAAGCACTGTGAAGCAGTATATAAGTCTAAGTACTATTGCTATTGGGTAAGAAAATATGAGAAACTTAACACTTGTGATTTTTCAATAGCCCATGACTCTATAAGTTGCTTGTCTATGACAAGTAAATATTTTTCATAAATTGAGTTTCAACTCTGGTGAACATTTTCAACAAATGTAGCTTTATTATTTATGTTATTTCTGACATTGTTTTAATTGTTTAATTGTTAATCTCATGGTTGTGTTTAAAATCATTTTGATTTTTTTAAAATTATATACACCACTCAGAGTCACAAGCATGAGATGAGTGTCTATATTAATGTAATAAATACATTTGAAAAAAAATAGATTTGTTGCTATAAAGCTGTGGCAATGAGAGTGGATAGGAACAAGACTTTAAAAAAGCATTTTATTAGACATGCCGGACTTAGAGTATGAAATAGATATAAATCTAGGTTGTGTCTGAAAATACCTTTATGGCTGTCACCATAAGAAGCTATTATAGAAGAGAAATGATTACTAAACATAAATGGTTAACTTATAGTGATATATTAGTTCTTCCAGGGAGATTTCAAAATAAAATCAATAGAGGATTTGACACCAGAAGGATATCTATGACAACAGTTTTTATATGTACAATTGCTAGCTAGAAAGATTTAAAGTAAATACAAGGATTTTTGGTTTTGAATGTAGTAACACTGAATTTGAAATAGAATTATGTACAAATGTGAACATGTTATTCCCAAAATGCATAAATGTTTATCAAAATTTGAAACAGAAGATAAACAGGTGAAAGAAAGTATGATAAAATCAGCCAAAAACATGGAACAGTGGGAAAGTATGTGGATTGAAAGGACCGACATTCACATTTTGTTGTAATCTTATTTTTTTAATAAAATAATGTTCCATTGTTATTTGTTATCATAAAAATTGTCTAATATGTTAAATGTAAGTTGGAAATGTGAACAACATGAAGAGACTGTTTATCATGCTTGGGGACATATAAAAAACTAAATATTTTAGATTCATATTAATTCAGAAGATCTTAAAGTCTAATTTTAAAGTCTAATCTACAATTGAAATAAAAATATTCCTTTTGGGACTGAGGAATAAACAGTTGGGAAAAAAATCCCAATGAATTGTTTCTATATATGATAATAGCAGCAAAACTTTTATATGCACAATTGAGGAAGGATTTAATGTTACCTACAACAAAAGCATAAATGGTGAAGTTGTTGGAGCTGGTTGAAACAGTGAAATTGAGGGGTTTGATTAGAGAAAAGACTGATTAATTGGACTTAAAACAAGAAACTGAAAAAAAATGAAATATAGATTTTATGATTTAAACAAATGCTTGGTAATAAAAAAAATGAAAGTTATGTTTCAAGTTGTATGTTGTAAACTTAGAGTAAGAGTTTCTGTTGTAAAAGAAAATAGGAAGTGATTTCCTTATATTTGCTTTTTTTTCTCCACTTCTCACTTTGACTTCTTTTTAATTATTTACCTTTTTCTCTTTTGTAGATTAATTATTAGTTTTTATTAGCTTTTATCTCTCTAGTTTAAAATCTTATAGTTATTTTAAAAAAAGAACGGGAGCAAGAGAAATGGCTAACAAAGGCTTCAGTTAGCAGGACAATGCAAGATTGCTGGTTGTAATTTCTTACTCATTCTTTTCTATATTATTCCAATTTGGGATTGGCACTGTCATTGGTGGGATCTTATTGTCAATACAAAATTATAGATATCACTATATAAATTTTAACTAGGTGCAGCAGAATGAGTTTGAGGGGTTTTTTTGTTTTGCTAATTGGATGATAAAGTTGCCAGACTGTTTCTTTCATACCAACTAGCTTTCCTTTTCTTGCTGCCCCAGAACAGACAAAAGTGCAGTCACTCTGGCTTACTGAAATACACAAAGGAAATTCTCTCAGGACTAGACCTCTATTCTTTTCTGGCACTCAAAACCTCTAGGAGACATGTAATGAGGAAATATAGTGTTACTTCTCATCAAAAAGCACTAACTGAATTACAGGCACTCTGGGAAGAGGGAGTAGTTGGTTCTTTTAATGAACCTCTACTAAACAGCCATTGAATGAAGCCAAAAGTTCAGTATTCCCTAGATGACTGAGTGGCTAAAGGTGGTCTCTCTGCTACTCACTGCCGGAATGAAAGTAGTTTTTGGAATAATCAGGATTAGTTATTGTTACTCTGAAGTGTTTTATGGTGTTCTACCAGAATCTTGTTTAATGCATTGAGCAAGTATTGATAGACTAGCTAATGCATGCCTTGCCCCTAGCCAACAATGATGAATACTGCTGGATATTTGGCTTCTACTATTCCAGTTTTCAGGCCATTCTGTTCTACCAGCATGTAACTATTAATGGAATTTGGAACTAATTTGGAATGATTAATGGAATTAATGGAAAAAGATGTTGAGACTCTGAAAAAAAAAGTGCAGAGAAGAGCAACAAAAATGATTAGAGACCTGGAAGCTAAACCATACAAATAATCATTACAGGAATTGGGTATGTCTAGTGTAATGAAAAGAGGAACTAGTAAAGACATGATAGTGGTGTTCCAATATTTGAGGGGCTCCTACAAACACAAAGGGAGTCAAACTATTTTCCAAACTATTTACCCCTGAGGAAGTGGACAAGGCCATTGGAGCGGTGAGTGCCTCCACTTGTGTACTGGACCCGTGTCCCTCCTGGCTGGTCGCGAACAGCAGGGAGGTGACATGGGGCTGGATCCAGGCGATTGTGACCGCGTCTCTCCGGGAAGGGTCTTTTCCCCCCTTTAAAGGAGGCGGTGGTGAGGGCCCTACTGAAGAGACCGTCCCTGGATCCAGCCATTTTAAATAACTATCGTCCAGTCTCCAACCTCCCCTTTGTTGGGAAGGTTGTTGAGAAAGTGGTGGCCTCTCAGCTCCGTCAGTCCTTGGAGGAAACCGATTATCTAGACGCCTTCCAATCTGGTTTCAGGCCTGGCTACAGCACGGAAACTGCTTTGGTCGCACTGACCGATGATCTCTGGAGAGCCAGAGATGGGGGGCCGTGCCTCCGTTCTGGTTCTCCTGGATCTCTCAGCGGCCTTCAATACCATCGACCATGGTATCCTGCTGTGGCGGTTACGAGAGGTGGGGGTGGGAGGCACTGTTTTTTGGTGGTTCTCCTCCTACCTCTTGGGCAGGTCGCAGTCGGTGTTGGTTGGAGAACAGAGGTCAACCCCTAGGCCCCTTAATTATGGGGTGCCGCAGGGGTCGGTCCTGTCCCCCCTCCTGTTTAACATTTACATGAAGCCTCTGGGAGAGATCATCCGACAGCACGGGATAGGATACCACCAATATGCGGATGATACTCAATTGTATTTGTCCGCCCCGTGCCAACTCAGTGAAGCAGTTGACATGATGTGCCAGTGCCTGGAGGATGTGAGGATCTGGATGGGGGTGAACAGACTGGCTCTCAATCCTGACAAGACTGAGTGGCTTGTGTTTTTTCCTCCCACAAATTGGCTTAGCATTCCATCTCTCAGGCTGGGGGGTGAAATTATACGCCCCTCAGACAGGGTGCACAATTTGGGAGTCCTCCTGGACTCACAGCTGACTTTAGATCATCAGTTGTTGGCTGTGACCAGGGGGGCGTTTGCCCAGGTTCGCCTGGTGCACCAATTGCGTCCCTACCTGAACCGGGAGGATCTTACAACAGTCACTCATGCCCTCATGACCTCAAGACTGGACTACTGCAATGCGCTCTACATGGGGCAGCCCTTGAAGAGTGTTCGGAGACTCCAGCTGGTCCAGAATGCAGCTGCGCGAGTGATTGTGGGTGCATCCCGGTACACCCACGTTACACCTATCCTCCGCGAGCTGCACTGGCTACCTATTGGTCTCCGGATACACTTCAGGGTGCTAGTTATTACTTATAAAGCCCTACATGGTATTGGACCTGGGTACTTGAGAGACCGCCTTCTGCCGATTACCTCCCACAGACCCATTCGATCCCACAGATTAGGCCTCCTCCGTATTCCATCTGCCAGCCAATGTCGGCTGGCGACTACTCGGAGGAGGGCCTTCTCTGTGGCTGCCCCGGCCCTTTGGAACGAGCTCCCCGTGGAGATTCGGACCCTCTCCACCCTTCAGGCCTTCCGGACGGCCGTGAAGACCTGGCTGTCCCAGCAAGCCTGGGGTTGAGTCCCCCCCCTACTCAAAATTGCTGTGTCTGTTGTGCTTTTAAACTGTTTGTATTGTCTGATTGTCTTTGTCTTACTTTTTGTAATTTCCCTTCCCTTGGTTTTGTTCAGCCGCCCTGAGTCCCTTCGGGCAATAGGGCGGTCTACAAATTGAATAAACTCCAACTCCAACTCCAAAACCCCAAAAGGCAAGATGAGAAACTAAGCAAGGAGAGAAGCAACCTAGAACTAAAGAGGAATTTCCCAATGGTGTGAGCAATCAACCAGTAGAACAGCTTGCCTTCAGAAGTTGTGGGTGCTTCATCACTGAAGGTTTTCAAAAATAGACTGGATGACCACTTGTCTGAAATGATGTAGGGTCTCCTGCTTGAGCAGGGAGTTGGACTAGAAGACTTCTAAAACTCCCCCCCCAATTCCCCTATTCTATGTTCTATGTTGAATGAATTGATTTTATATACCCTACATATGTTAGCACACTGCATATACCAGGGGTGGGTTGCTGCCAGCATTACTGCTGGTTTGGTGTGCGCAAAAAAAAAGTGCATGCACATTTGCAACATAAATAGTTCTGTGCATGTGCAAAATGTTAAAAAATGGAAAAAAATAATAATTTTGCAATGAAAATTTTTCGGTGCATGCGCAAAACCTATAATCATGATTGCGGTGCCATAGGAGAACCAGTTCGGGGGCATGGCAGGCCTGGGACACTTCAGTTCCAGTGACCCAGGCCATCAAACGACTACCTCTTTGGCCAAACCAGTCCGAACTCGTAGGAATCCACCACTGACATTTACCCTGGGAATTGGATGGCATATACATGTGCTCTTGTTATTTGGTGGGACATAGGCAACAATATATTGCCTTGCAAATATCCTAGTTTGCTTAAGATAGTGTTAACAGCTTTGGAATGAAAATAGGCTTTGGTTATGCTGATGATGTGCTGCAAAATGTTCCAAAACTTATAGCTACTTCTTGTTATTAGCAGAGAAGGCTGCATGTGACACAAACATGCCTAATGGCAATAGCACTTAAACTTATATACTGCTTCACAGTGCTTTACAGCCTTCTCTAAGCAGTTTGCCAACTCAACATATTGTCCCCAACAATCCAGGTCCTCATTTTACCAACCTTGATGGATGGAAGATTGAGTCAACGTTGAGCCGGTGAGAATTGAACTGCCAAACTGCTGGCAGCCAGCAGAAATATTTGCCCCCTTCCTTGTTTTCAAAATGTCAGTGAAGATTTGGTAATTTCATCAAGTCTTTGAAGCAGGATCCCTCTAGATCAGGGGTGCCAAACTGGATTTCTTCAAGGCTGGATCAGCATTGTAGTTCTCCTCTACTGGCCGGCCGGGGGGAAGGGAGATAGGAAGGATTCCTCCTGCATAACCCTGCTGACCAAAATGGGTTTGGGGAGCTGTGTAAGCCCCCCTGTGTCACGTTTTTGGCTTGGATGCCTCCTGCAGCATTTTGCTGCCAAAATGGGGTATGGGGCAATGTGAGGCCAATGCGCCCAATTTTGGCTGGCAGAGTGCTGCAGGAGGACGTCCAGGTTGAAAACAGGGCATGAGGAACCTTGTGTGGCCTCCATGCCCCATTCTGGTTAGCAGAGTGCTGCAGGAGGCTATCCAGGATGAAAATGGTGTGGTAGCTGTGCACACTCCCCCCCATTCCCTGTTTTGGCTGCCAGAGTCACTGTGGGCCAGTCCTTTGCTATTTCCAGGCTGCCTCCATGGATTAGATTTAAGCACCCCCCATGGGCTGGATCTGGCCCACGGGCCTTGAGTTTGATACCCTGACCAGATGTCCCAATTTTGGTGGGTCAGTCACGATTTATAACTATTTGTCCCGTGTCCTGGGGCGTTTTAAAAAAAGTCCCGATTTTCTGGCTTCATGTTGAAAGCCCAGTGGATTTGCTTAAGAAATCAAGACAAAAGACACTCTGTCTAAACCCTCTCTCTGTCTCAGTACTTTCATTGAAGATATTAAAATGTTAAAGCAAGAAAACGGACCCCCCCGTTCCCCTTTTACCCAGTACCATAGAGCTGCAGGAAATACTTGGCTAGAGAAGTCGCGAGTGTTCCTTCCTGGATTTTCCAGAGGGGAGGGGCACGGAGGTTGGAGGTCGGCTGGTGTGGAAAAAATGGTGGCAGTTTCTTTGAAAAATATTTCCCTGACTAATTTCACCATTTTAATTTGCTCAGTTCTTTGTATTAACATCTACATCATTCTGGATTGACCTGGAATGCTCACTTGTGCCTGCTGGTAAGTGAGCTGGGTTTTTTTCTTTTATTTTTTTTAATGTATTTTAAAATAATATTTTATTTATTGTGCATAGGATTTTTTAAAATAGTTTTATTCTGTGTGGATTCTTTTTTTAAATTGTCTTAGACTATTTAAAAAAGATTCTATCCAAAATAAATTGAAGTGAAATCATTTTTAAAAATTCTATGCACAATACTTGGAAATATATTGTGCATAGAATTTTTAAAAATAGTTTTACTTCAATTTATTCTGTGTGAAATAGTTTGAAATGTTTTACTTCAATTTATTCTGTGTGGATTCTTTTTTTAAATTGTCTTAGACTATTTTTAAAAAAAGATTCTATCCAAAATAGAAAATACCAGCTGCAGGTATTCACTTAAGAACTGTGGCAAGAAAGGTGGTATAGTGACCAAAGTTACAATGGCATTGAAAAAAGTGACTGATGACCATTTTCACATTTAGCGACCATTTTCACACTTAGCGACCGTTGCAGCATCCTCATGGTCACGTGATCAAAATTTTGATGTTTGGCAATATATTCGTATTTATGATGGTTTCAGTGTCCTGGGGTCATTTTAATTGCCTTTTGTGACCTTTTGACAAAGTCAAATGGGGAAACCAGATTCACTTATGTTACTAACTTATCAGCTGCAGTTATTCACTTAAGAACTGTGGCAAGAAAGGTGGTATAGTGACCAAAGTTACAATGGCATTGAAAAAAGTGACTGATGATCATTTTTCACACTTAGCGACCATTTTCATACTTAGCGACCATTGCAGCATCCTCATGGTCACGTGATTCAAATTTTGATGTTTGGCAACAGTTACAATTTATATTTGTAAATTGTAGTTATGTTAAATAAAAAAATATATTACAATACTATTTTTGCGTTGTATGAAAATTTTTGTTGCTTCGTATAAAACTTTTAATCAAGCCCCCCCCCCCCCCCCCATCAAAGGTGTCTCTCTTTACCAATCTGAAAATCTGGTCAACGTACTCTAGATATTGAATTATTTTTTTGAATGTTGATGTCTTTTTTTTAAAAAAAAGGTTGTTTATAACGCATGATTTTAGTTTGCTAATTTCCTTTTAAAACAAAATTACAGATTTGGGAAGTTATACGATGCTCAGAGATAGTTGATGTATAAATTCAGTAAGTAGAGAGGCCTTTTCCCTTTGAGTTGTTCGCCGCCCTGAGTCCCTCCTGGAGAAGGGCGGCATACAAATAAACCAAATAAACCAAATAAGAAAGACAGATAGGCAAATCTGAAAAGCATTCGGTGAAAGCCTTGACTGACAAAAGCCATGACAAATACTGAAGGCTAGTATTATGAGCCCAAGAGAGCCAACCAGAGCGCGAATAAGATTGTGTTTTGAAATATAAGAAAAACAAATGGTAAAGAAATGAAAGAACTAGCATATGAAATCAAAGAAAAAATAGATCCCTGTGAAATTAAGAGAAAGGAGAACTTATATAATAAACTAAATGAAAATCATTTGATCTGACGGAGCTGAATTGATAAGAACATGCAGGAAAGCAAAACTGTAGGTTTAACAATTGAAAGAGCTAAAATCTGTTAGAGAAACAGAAACGATGCCCCTAGATTGTTCTACACATGAATATTAAAACATAACTCCACAGATTGGGAATTTGCTGTGTGTTATCCTCCACTGGAAAAACCAGGTATGCCTTTTGAGATTTTAAACAGATGTAATATAGAGACACATTTTTTCTGTTAGGTGATGTAAACAGATGAGGAGGAAAGAGTATCTATTCATATACCCAATGTTTAGAGAACACTATCCATCTGGGAAAAATATTGCTTTCAATATGTAGTTTAAGCATAAATTTATTCAGAGGTAATCGTGGGCAAGGAATAACTAAAGCATGACTGTTGTTTTATGATGAAAGTTTGAGAAAATTAATGAAAGATAGAAGAATGATAAAAAGTTCTGAATGTAGGACAGATCGCTTTTTGATTGTGTCAGAAGTGAATCTTGGCAAAAAAAAAAAGATAAAACATTTAAAGAAGAAAGAACAATACATGAATTGATGTATGGCTATAATAGGATGAAGGACGTATTGCATAAATAAAAAATGTGAATAGATATGTAGAATGGCATTAGAATGAACTAGATTTAGGTAAGTTCTCATGTGTTATTTCCTTTAATTTTTGGGGGGCTTTACTGATTCATATTCCCTTACTGTAATATGTTGCTTACCCTGAAGAGGGATAACATAATGAAAGTCTGCATTATGTGATTTTAATTTTATCTCTGCTTTCAATAGCATTGCTTTTATTATTTTACATACTTTGAATTTTTAATTGTTGCAAGGCCCTTGTATTGTTCTATGGTTTGAGATGCAGAATACAAATTAAACAAACAAGGAAACAGAAGACTATCTGAAGGGTGTCAAATGAGAAAAAGGTTGATTAAGACAGTGAATGCTAAAATAGCTTAGCCATTTTTACTAGATACATTTCTATTTCCATTGAATCTCTAAAAGTATTTCAAACATTGCTGGCTATAAATAGTTCACAAAGTTACCATGCTTTTCCACAGAGAAAGTGAGAAAAAAGAATGCTGTCTTAGGTCAAGGTTATTCACTCAATGTTATTTCATTCCAGTCTCTTAAAAACAGAAAAACAATTTAACATCTAAATGAATCTTCCTTTGTAAAATAACATTTTGTCATCCAAGTTCTTATATTTTTATGTTTGCAAAATATTAGAATCTATGTATGCATAATCTGTTTTACATTTCCATACTATTCAAAATAACATTTTTCTCCACATTTACCATTTAATGCTTTGGTTACACATTATCTCATATTTATTTTCCTGGGAAATGGCATTTATTTTATTCTATCGTTTCACAGACAGATTAACAGTGAGAAAAATAAATCGCAGAAGTAATTTGGATTTATGGCCAACTGTCACCTGAAAATATAATGCTAGATCTTGAAAGAAAAACTGGAGCTTAAATGTGAAAATCCTAGCTGGACTATTGCCTGGACTTTTTAATAAGATTATAATTACCCTAGATTTCAGACAATAGTTTTAACAATGATTTTGAGCCAACTTTAATTTAAATGAAGGTCTAATGAATAAACAAATATAGTATTTCATTGTTTACTAAATTAATTGCCTATTGAGTTATAATAAATTGGAATTTGTGGGTAAATTAATAAAAAAGCACAATGTCAACCCTAGAAGGCAAAGATTAATGGGCACAAGACTTTCCATTGTCAAAAATGCCAAATGCCTGGCTATACTTTGAGATATAAGATGTTGTGCTGACAAGGTGCCTTTTCTTATAGCAGGATCAATAAACACTTTCCACTGAAAGAGCTGGTTTATTCATGATTTACAACCAACATTTGCACCAGCCAGTATTATAAAAAAATGTTTAGGCAATGACTGAATGAGCTCTTGTTAGCCATGTCTAGAAATCCAGGTACCACTTCTCATGATAATGTTAGGTTAAACCTACGCTAACTGGTGTATCCTTCACTCTTTCACTTTTGGAAGGGGTTGGATTAAAAGTGATTTCCCAGTAGTAATTTATAGCATCTCCTAGGGCTCAGTGGCTAAGACACTGAACTTGTCGATCAGAAAGGTCAGCAGTTTGGTGGTTGAAATCCCTAGCACCACGTAACAGAGTGAGCTCCACTTACTTTTCCCAGCTTCTGCCAATCGAGTAGTTTGAAAGCATGTAAAAATGCAAGTAGAAAAATAGGAAGCACGTTTGGTGGGAAGGGAACAGCGTTCCATGTTCCTTCGGCGTTTAGTCATGCCGACCACATGACCACGGAGATGTCTTCAAACAGCGCTGGCTCTTTGGCTTTGAAACGGAGATGAGCACTGCCCCCTAGAGCTGGGAATGAATAGCACATATGTGTGAAGGGAACTTTTACCTTTATGGATAATTACCCTAAAAGGGCGATTTGAACATATCCTTGGAGGGTAAATGTCTATGGAGATTCTCAATCATCCAGGTGAGAGTTATCCCAAAGGTGTTTTTCCAAAAGCAAACTAGATTTTCCTGGTTTGTTTTGAAAAAATGTTTCCAACAAGTTCTAACTGAATAAACTTCTTGCATGAGACGTAAAACATTTTTCTTAAAAAAAAAATCCAAGAAAATCCAGGGTCTTTTGGAAAAATGCATTTGGGACTATCTTCGGGGTAATAGAACAATTTGTACTTGCTTGTTTGTGAGTCAAGGATCCAGTTAGGGGCTGCCACTGCTAAAACCCTTGTGTAAAACAACAGTTTCTTTGTTTTGTGGGGGTAATGACTTTGAGACTGAGAAAAGGGGTAATTGGGTCAACAACTTAAAAACCCCTGTGAGTCATCCAACCATTACCGTGCCAAAAGACTGATAATAAGGACAGGGATTTAATCAGTTTAATGGTAACTTAGTGATGCTATGAAGAGGTATAGCCACTAGTCAGGAAATAGTCACAATAAAAGTGTGTGTGTTTTTGTGTGTGTGTGTGTGTGTGTATGTGTTTATTTAACTAACTTATATAGCCACTCATTTCACAGCCAAATAACTCTAGAGCAGTATTTCTCAACCTTGGCAACTTTAAGTCCTGTGGACTTCAACTCCCAGAATTCCCCAGCTCTAGACTATATACAACAAAACTAAAAATATCTAAAACCATGATCTAGAATACCTAAATATTATTCAAAACATTAAAACCATAAAAATAGATAACACAAGACTAATAGATGAAAGAATATTAGTAATAATAGAGGTACCTCATTAATTCACTACTTCCCCAGGTCTTTTGGCATAATTATTTGTTTATATATTCAGAAACTACTTAGTTTAGGGCATTCTCTAAATTTTATTCAAGAATGGTCCAAGATGATCAAGAGAAGGACTGTCTGCTAAAGATACAAAAAGTGTAGCAGATTCAGAACGTTTCAGTGTTTCAGTGCAGGGCAATCTTTCTGAAGACTCTTTCAGGTAATTTTTATAATCAAGCCGTTGTGAAAAATTACATATTGTACCCAAAATGAAACAGCTGTTCTGGATAGTGGACCTAGAGAAGCAAGAGATCCTCAGGCTTTCCATTTTACTTAACTGTCCCAAATAGATGCTTTGTTATGCCTTGTGGCTTTTCCAGATCCCCACTTACTTTCCTAACAGTTCTGTGCTAAAAACACAAGGGTCTTCCTTAAAGAAAAAGTTAAGAATCTTAGAACTGGGAAAGTAGTGGTGCCAATGAATCTTGTTCAGTTTGAAAATAACAATCTTGTGGATTACTAAACCCAAATGTCTATAAATTTCAGTTCAGTTCAACAATAACCTTGAACCTATTCTAAACTGACCTACCATTTCCATTGTTGAATGTGGGAATGTTTTGCCAATTATAGAAAATATAATGCTTTGATAGAAAACTTTATAGTTCAATGGTTTTGATTAAAGTGTAAAAGCCCCAAGAGCCAAGGTGGCGCAGTGGTTAAATGCAGCACTGCAGGCTACTGCTAGATCAGCAGGTCAGAGGTTCAAATCTCACCGGCTCAGGGTTGACTCAGCCTTCCATCCTTCCGAGGTGGGTAAAATGAGGACCCAGATTGTTGGGGGCAATATGCTGACTCTCTGTAAACCGCTTAGAGAGGCCTGAAAGGCCTATGAAGCGGTATATAAGTCTACTGCTATTGCTATTGCTATTTGGTGGAAAGTTCTGTTGCATCCAAACAGCACACATTGTGGAACTAAAGACTAAAATTCAAAGCAGTTTTGCACACCCAGCAAAGCTTTCTGTTTTGTTTTAGAACAATGTTGAACTTCATATCACGGGGGCTTTAATCCTGTAAAAACTTATGAAAGAGCTCACTAGCATCCTATATACATGTACAGTAGGGGACGCCCCGCCTAATTTAATCAAATTAACTTCTGCACTATAGGTTTGCACAGTCAGTTCCACTGAACCAAATAAGATTTCTTTCCCAGCCAGCACACAGGGGAGTTGGACTTCAAGAGGTACAAATGACTGATAAACAACATTAAAAGGAATTTTCCCAAGAACAAGATCAAAAGCATGGGAAAAATATCAACTAGAAGGGACAGGGTGGGGGAGTGCGGATTGAATAGACCATTGGATGTACATGATTCCAAATGATAAGTTGATCTTTTAATGAATGCTAACAGTACTCTCTAATCACCTCTTCCTTATTAATCAAGCTGCAAACTTTGCTTGGCTGAATGTTGAGATTAATGGGTCTTAATGATCAGGCCAAGCAATGATACTGAATTTGGTGGAATCAACTTCAGGGGCTAGGAACTCGAGAAAACCCTCTGGGACTGCTATACATTTAAACTGGTTGTTGACCTGACAAGAAGCAGCTAAAGCACTACTTATCCAGAGTAGCAGTTGCTTCCTTCATTTTCAAGGACATAGGCAGGTACAGGAGTGTCCAGAGATTTTTAAAAAATCAAGATGGCTGCCATGCCAAAGCTCATCTATGACTGTTGCATTGGGAGACACTTAAAAAGGACTGTGACTTATACTACATGGTATAAGTGGCTTATATTACATGGCTGCCACCTTGACTTTTTTTGACTCCCTTATAAATGTTCCTAATACAAACAGTGGCAGTGTTTTCAGTCAGTTACCAAAGGCAGCTTCAACCCAAGAAATACAAGTTATTTAACATTATTTTTTAAATGCCAGGGTTAGCATAGGTTAAATATTTCTGAGGCATATTCATTTAGTTTGGTTTGGTTTGGTTTTTTATGCAAAAGCTAAGATTGAGCTAGGATAGAGCTAGGAATCTAAAAATTGCTAAAATGTCCCGGATTACTGTATTTATTGGTTTCAAATAATCTGAAGCCTCTTCTGAGAAGCCATAGCTCTTTGCTCATTTTCCTCAACTCTATTTCTCTTTTGTCTTACTGGAAGCCAATGTTACCCCCCCCCCCCCATGCTTCTCTTCAAGCCAATCCAATCCCATATTTTCCAGACCAGATGTAACACATGCTTTGCAACTGCGGGGGGTTTGATGTTTCACTTTCAATGCTTTGGCAATAATATTCAGGAAAAAAAAATCTAATTTGTTTTTCATAAATTGTTATAATATGTATTATGTTTTTAAATATGTTGTTTGTATTATGATTTTAAAAGTTGTTAGCTCCCCAGTGTAAGATGGGTGGCCATATAAAATCAAATACATACTGTATATAAATATAGAAAGCATTTGTCCTACAGGTAGTTCTCAACTTACAACACTTCAATTAGTGACTGTTCAAATTTACAACAGTATTGAAAAAAGTGACTTATGGCCATTTTTCATAAATATGACTGTTGCAGCACCCCCACAGTCATGTGATAAAAATTCAGATGTTTAGCCATTGACTCATACTTATAACTGCTGCAGTGTCCTGAAGTCAAGTGACCCCTTTTTGCGACCTTCAAAATTTTTGCACGCACTGAACTGGCAGTAATGCCGGGAACAACCCATCCCTATTGTGAAGGAAACACTATCTGTAGTTACAACAGACTTTCTCCAAATGTGAGGGCAGAAGAAGAGAAAGGACCTATAGAAAACCTTTGAAGTATCACTGGGTTCAACCTTCCTTTTTCTGCTCCCTCATTTCTATCACAAAAGGCAAGGGAGCCAAATTAGAAAATCTCTTGGCCAAGAGGTAAGCACAGTGCAGGGTGCTGATTTGTTCTCATAGTTCATACCAGAGAATTCATTTCACAGAAATCAAATGCTGGTGACCAAACCACCACCAAAATAAATAAATAAATAAAAATCAAATCTGAATGGTGCATGGATGGGAAATCACTAGGAAAGTTCAGAACTGTACGACCAGACCAAGAAAATATAAGAAATCCCAGAAAATAGCAGTGGCAAATTATTTTCCTAGAGCTGCAAAGATCCATGTAATCTTCAGGTGTTGATTTTTGTCTTATTTATTCTATTGTATTTTGTAGTATTGGGTTGTACTAGTGGATGGTAGGTATTAGGGCTCAAACTCAAGACATTTCACAAGCAGGAACCATTTTAATTCAAAGAAGAATCCCTTTACCCCTGTGGCATACTTGAGCTGCATATATGAATGACTTACTAAAAAAGCTAAACATAAGCAAGTGCTAAATTATTTTCCTGGAATTGAGCTTTAGATATCATTATAATATAACAATAAAAATGTCCAGGCCAGGATATACAAGAGATGAATGGATGTTCTATTTTATTAGGAATGGTCCAGTGATGGAATTCAGCCGGTTCTATCCAGTTTGGGAGAACCAGTAGAGGTGACAGCGGGAGGCTCCTCCCACTCACCTAGACATCATCATGTCCTGTTTTTGATGCTGTGCACATGCATGGAAGGTCCTGTGCATGCACGGAGGTGGTGCGTGGACTCATATTTGTGAACCAGTAGTGAAGATAAGTAGATTTCACCCCTGGAACGGTCTGAGAATCATGAAGAAGAAATGTACTCTTTCCTTGTTTTCCTTGTTTGTTTTAAATTTATTTTTCAAAGAGCCAACCCTGGCTTTGACTGATAAACTTCATGCCAGGGGCCACAGTTATTTTATCTAAGTAATGGGATTATCAAAATCACTGTGTGTGCACTGCATTTAATTTCTTCGCCCGCCCTGTTACTATTTAAGAACAAAATGCATGAACATTTGCATTAATTTCCTATGCAATTTTTGAAATGTACAATGTTGTAGCGATCAATTTCCTTAATACTGTATAATCCAAAGCATAATTGTGTTCTTACTCATATATTTGTCCCAAAATTGGTAGCTAAACTGATTCATTAAAAAGATTATACTAAATAAACCATATTCCCAGCTATGCTGAGGTGGGGAAATGTGAATTTGAATATTTTTATATTAGAATTTTAAATACTTTACATATTTAATAATATATGTCTTTGATATTAAAGTTTTAAAAAATGAAATGCAACTGAGTCAAGTATCCCAAAAATTTGCCTCCTCCCCTCCGTTATAAAGATTTGGCGTAAGAAAAATATACAATTCAATTTTGCTTAAAGCTTTTGGTGTCATTGGCATCCTACAAACACTGGGGAAGTTTTGATTTACTCAGTGACAAAGCATTTGGTTCATTTTCTTGCTTGATTACTGGCTTGGGAGAAGGAACAGTATGAATTCCTAGAAGAGCTTGATACTTAAATGTCACAACTATTCTTCCTGTCATAATATACCTCCAGATACCTGAGGAGTGACATAACAGATCAATAACAAAGTGAAATCCTATATTTTCTTCTTGATATTGCTAAAATAAATCTTTTTTTTTAAAAAAAAACGACTTGCTTTTTATACTCACATTGCTGGCAATATGAGGGAACCTGCTGGTTGCATACTATAATTTCCTATGAGAATGAGAATCATTTATATTAGTAGAGTTCACACATGGAAAGCAAGCCACGTTTGAGGAACATTTTTTATCCTTTTAGGACAAGCTCAGCTTTAGGGGCTAATGTTTATGTACTATTATTTAAAATAAAAAAATGGCTAAGGAGAAATGGGGTTCTGCAGTCACAGCAAAATAGAGTGAAGTTCCTTTTTGTGATCACCTAATATAAATGAGAGAAGTTTAGTGGAGTGGTTAAGGCACCAGGCAAGAAAGTGGGAGATTGTGAGTTCCAGTTCCACCTTCTAGTTCCAAGCTAACTGGGGGGCTTTGGGCCACTCAATCTTTCTCATTCATTGGAAAAACGATTTCTGAAATCTTGTCAGGAAAACTTTAGAGAATTGTCCAGGTGGTCAGCAGGAGACAACCCTGACTCAAAGGCACATAAGCATTCCCCTCCACAACCACACACAACAAGGTTTTTGTTAGTAGCAATAGCAATAGCAGTTAGACTTATATACCGCTTCATAGGGCTTTCAGCCCTCTCTAAGCGGTTTACAGACTCAGCATATTGCCCCCAACAACAATCCGGGTCCTCATTTTACCCACCTCGGAAGGATGGAAGGCTGAGTCAACCCTGAGCCGGTGAGATTTGAACAGCCAAACTGAAGTAGCCTGCAGTGCTGCATTTAACTACTGCGCCTCTTCTTGTCCATTCAATTCCTCCATTCCTTCTTCTCCCTCTTTTGGTCATTTGGCCTTGTCAAATGTAACAGTAAGGTTACTACTGTTTCGCTACTATAAAAGCTTTTAATTTGGTTTACTTACTTTCATTTACCTTCAAGGTTTATATACTGCAGCATCTGCAACCACCTATCAGGCAGGGAAAATCAGTTAAACATGTATGGAGACTACCAGGTGAGCACAAGGCTGGAGGGTAGACTGGTAAATTGAAAGCTGTATGAACATCCTCATGGAATCATCAATAATGAAGATTGAATGGAATCTTCTGTTTTTCTTTTGCCCCTCCAGGAATTTAAAGCTATAAATGTAGTATTTCCTTCTTCATTTCCCCCTCTGCAATGCTGTTGGGTAAGTTTGGTTTCAGCCTAGTTCTTCCCTGTGTTTAAAGAAAGTACACATGTTCAAAAAAATACTGCAGATCTGACTGTACTTCACCGGCATCTCTAGTGCCATTACATTAGCTTCTAAAGGGTATCTGGGCAAGATGGCTCAAAAGGATGATCAGGAAAAGAAGGAATTCTCTCCCAATATTGTCTGCAACCCATTCTTGGCATTGCAAGTAGGAAGGAGACAAGGAAGGCCTGTGTAGTTTCCTTCTCACAATCCCCCTTACATTCCAGAGGCCCTGGACAGCTGACAGTATGCCAATAGGCTAAGGAGTTCATCTCTTAACCTGCATGATCGTCACAACCTCTCTTCTAGCTACTCTGCACTTGTGAGTGTGTCCAAACTGCCAGATATGGCCTGATAAAGTTAATTTTGTTTTAAAGTTTGCTCCTCTTAGTCTGTCACCCTGTAAGGTTATTAATAGGGTTCTGCTTAGAGGGGGTGTAAGCAAGAAAGCAGATATCTAGTTTAGGAACCCCTATTGTCCCTGACATAGGTCAGGTTTCTTCTTTCTTGGTTTTCAGAAGCTTCTGGAAACCATACTTTCTGAGTATCATTGATGAATTTAGATGCTTCATCAGAGATTAACGCAGCCATCATTTGTTACTGTTGTTTATTATGACCACTTTATGTTGTAAGGTTTCATTCTGATGTTTTTGCAAACCACCCAGATGTGAGATTGCAGTTGATAAAGAAATTGTCTTAATTAATTAAATAAGTTTAAAAATCCAGCCTTTTACTGCACATTTTGCCAAATATTCATTAATTTTTTTTTGGGGGGGGGAGCTTTCACTTATGTCTAACATTTGTTGGCTCACTGTATCCGGATACCCCTGTTAGAGGACAACAACAGCCTCTCCTGCTCTCATGTGGATTTTTCACGTGGTCCCACTTTCTGAATCCCCCAATTTGTTGTTCTGTTGCTTTTCACAATGAATGCAAATGTTTTGGAATGCTGGAGAAAAATCTGGCTTGTTCTCATGTCAATAAGAACAATGGGCAGTTTTGTTCTGTAGTACGCAAAATATTTAGATGGAGCTCATTAGTCATTTCTTGTGTCCTGATGCTTGCAGAACTGTCCTATTTAAATACAACTGCATGACAAATTTGCTATTTGGCAAATATATTCACATGTGATGAAAAATGGGTTGCCAAATTTACAAGAACAGCAATATTCAAAGATAATACTGGAAAGCACATATGTGCAGATGCATAAAGATTATGCCAGCACACATAGTTGAATGAAATCCCTTCTCCCACCCCCTAAAAACTATTATGCTTAAATTTATCTCTGTGGACTCACTCTCCAGAGTAGATCACATAATATTTTTTTTCTGCCATCCAGCTAAGAACATATGACTTATGGTCACAGCTGTGGAAAGAAGTCACATCCAGCATCCTGGATTTACACTTAGATGACCTCAATCAGATATTGGTCAAAGAATTGGCATCTGTTGGGAAAAGGAGGAAGTGAGGTAGGTATTAAATTTATGTGTTTGTTCCTTTCATGCTTCTAAACTATTGACTGCTGCTGTTGCCAATATTTGTCTGATGCTATAAACAATTTGGCTACTGATGTTTTTTTTTTAAAGTGCTTGGAATATGTGGTCAGCAGTCCTTCGATCCAGATGGGTAAAAGGCATATAGATTTCTAATGCCAAAATTTCAAAAATGTGGTGAAACTCTGTGCAGGGCTATAGGCAACTTCTGATTTTCACAAACAGAGAATAAATGCTAGGGAAATGTGGATTTTTATTAGTGAGGATCCACAAATAGCCTTGTGGCATCTTTAAGCTGCTGAACCTTTTGTGAAGTGGAGACTACTTCATGAAACGTACACACAAGCTTACATTATAATAACTTTGTTAATCTTTTAAGAAATTTCTTTAAGGAATTTCGAAAGTTTCTGTTTGGAATTTTCAATGGACTAACAGAACTAAAGGTAAAGGTAAAGGTTCCCCTCGCACATATGTGCTAGTTGTTCTCAACTCTAAGGGGCGTTAGTCATCTCCGTTTCAAAGCCGAAGAGTCAGCACTGTCTGAAGACGTCTCTGTGGTCATGTGGCCGGCATGACTAAATGCAAAGGCACATGGAACACTGTTACCTTCCCACCAAAAGTAGGTTCCTATTTTTCTACTTGCATTTTTACATACTTTCGAACTGCTAGGTTGGCAGAAGCTGGGACAAGTAATGGGAACTCACTCCGTTATGTGGTGCTAGGGATTTGAACCGCTGAACTGCTGACCTTTCTGATTGACAAGCTCAGAGTCTTAGCCACTATGTCCCTTCTAATAAAACTACCCCATCATAAATTAGAAACTTTCAAAAAACTAAACATGATTTTAGTTATTGATAAAATTAACTTTTTAAATTGTTTATTCACTGACTTCCATTTGAGGAACATACTTTTATTTATATATTTATTTATAAAGCACCTTATTCAATGGCTCTGGTGATATAGTGACCACAATATAGTACAGATAATAAGCTAGCATGTTAAATACTTTTTCTATCAAATACACACACACAAACAGACATACGCACACTGTTTTGTATCAACATGTATTATAAAATGATGTTCCAAGCTCATAAGTCAAACATACTTGTATTTAACCAGATTGTTTTGATATTTCAGTGTTTGTTCTTTCACTTCAAGTATTTGTAGCATTTTCCCCAGTTCTTTTGAAGCTTTTGCCAAAATTAAAAGGAATGGTAGTATATCAGCACTTAGAGATTTTAGATAAGAAACAACTAATTATTTGCCAGAACATTATGAATCACTTAAGTTTCTCCTAGTCATGGCTCTGATCTGTGATATGGTCATCAGAAAGCTACTTATGCTCAAATTGTACAGTTAAAATGTCCATGGCAGTATCTGTTTGATAAAGATTTTTGTTCCTTCCTTCCAACTCTGATTCCTATAAATAAGCTTCATAGTCAAAGGCATCATTGGGGAATGCTACATAACTTTCTAGTCTGTTGGCAGTGACATTAAAGCCAGTGCTTAGTTAGGTTACAAAAACGCCACATTCCAACCCACAAGAAATGGAAGAAAACAGCAAGTGAAATTCATATGTTATTACATAATACTTTGCATAAAAGCTGCGATGTTTAATTGTTGAATTTTGCAGACATGTATTAGCAGGCATTTTAAAAATGACAGCTCCCACGATCATTAAGGAGATGAAATATGCTGCTTTTTTTGAAGTTTGCACTTCCATTATTGGAACAGCATGAAAGAGGAGTGAAGTAAGTTCTTTTTGTTAGCTGTGAAGTCGTGTCTGACCCATCCCAACCTCATGGACAACGGTCCTCCAGGCCTTCCTGTCCTCTACCATCCTCTGGAGTCCATTTAAGCTCACACCTACTGCTTCGGTGACTCCATCCAGCCACTTCATTCTCTGCTGTCCCCTTCTTCTTTTGTCCTCAATTTTTCCCAGCATTAGGTCCTTCCTTCTCATTAGGTGGCCAAAGTATTTGAGTTTCATCTTCAAGATCTGGCCTTCTAGAAACCAGTCAGGGTTGATTTCCACAAGGACTGACCAGTTTGATAGTCTTGCAGTTCAAGGGACTCACAGGGGTCTTTCCAGCACTATAGTTCAAAGGAAGTACTGTAAGTTCTACAAGCTTAAATTACTCTTTAAATAACATCATAATTTCAGAAAATCTGGTAAATCTCTAATGGTCCAGTCTTAATTAGGCGGTGAATATATTCCTCAGTTCTGCCTTACCAGCTCTCACTTAGTAGACATTTGTAGGGCTTAGATATCAGAACGCGCTAATTAAATAGCAAGGTTCTGCTTTTCAGAGTTTGTTGCCCACTGACAGTTAAGGTATCACATCTCATTGTGCATCTCTCCCAATCGTATAGCTTCCAAATCCCAATCCTTTTGCGTTCCCTCATATGCCTCCTGGGGCACTCAATATGCACAAGATATTCCTCATTTTCTAACAAGAGACTCCTTGTTCATTTTTTTAATGAACTGACAAGATTTGTATATTTTAGGGCACCAATGGGTTAGGGTTGAGATTGTCTTGGCAATGTTTCAGCGAGGTCTCACTCACCATCTTCTGCCTGGGTTTTGGGCTTAAAGAACTTTAATATAAATATATAAATGGCTCTGTGTGTGTGTGTGTGTGTGTATGCTCCAACATAACTCTGGAACGTCTTGAGCAATTTCAACCAAACTTGGTACATAGATGACTTATTCTCTGGAAACAAATATTGTGGGGGTAAGACACCCTTAACATCCCTCAGGGGGTGTTTTTTTTTAAGATACAGCCTGTTGTGCCTTAAAATGGTTTCTACTGTACTGCCATAAAATGGTTTCTACTGTACAGTGCAGTGGAGTTGCCATGATAATGGCTTCACAGTACACCACAAGGGGGCTCCCTCTAGTAAGAAGGAAAATCCAACATAAATTACATTTGGTCTGGACATTTCCCCATCTATAAATAAATACTTGGGCAATGCCGGGTTATCAACTAATAAGTAATATTTTCAATATCCCTGTTTCTTGAAGCAAAATATGCACAAGAACTAAATTGAGGATTCTCCATGTTCCTTACCTTGTTCCATGTTCACACTTTTCCATGCTATTTTCCTATTTATCATTTATATGCCACTTTGTTTCTGGAGATGGAGTAGTTTGAAAACAAAAATAAGTAAAATATTGTTATAATGGATTTGTTTTAATGAACTAATTATAAACCAGCTTGGGAAATTATTCTAACAGTTTAAAAGATTCTGTGTTTATCCCAGAGTAACATTTAAGATATCTTATTAAAGTCTATCCACTTTATGCTTCTTGATCTCATCCAGCTATGTGGGGTTTGAAATTTGCAAATCTATCCAGGTTAGATTAAAAAATCTGTATAAAAGAGAGGAGGAGCCAATTTCACGACGATATGGACATGCGGTCTCGATGGTCCGAGACCGCAGCCAATACTTTTGCTGCTGAGTGGTTCAATCAGACCTAAACCATCCTGCAGAGATGGTGAACAGGAAGGATACGTCTTGCTGACCTCAGGGACATCACAAAATCCCTGATAGATGCAAGAGAAATTCTTCAAGCCGGCGACAAAAAATCCAACCAAGGCTGACGAAGTCTGGGCAGCTCCAAAATGGAAGGCTATTGAAAGAGAAAGTGTTTCCAGATGGTGAGGAACTTTACTGTTTTAAAAAAAGAGACTGCCTATAAAAAACTTAAAATTAATTCAAATTGGAGAACAGAAGAATTAAGTGGTGGAATTAAATTTGGAATGGTTTTGGACAGTGGTTATCTTACTTTTTAAATGCTATCTTCATGGAATTTATGCAAGCCTTTTGAAATGGCTGGATTAAGCTCTCTTCTTCTATTTTTTCTTTTATTGTTCTCTGTAACCTATGGACTAAAGTTTTCCTCTTTCATTGGTGTGGGTGTTTTTTTAACTCATTTAAAGATTGGGCTCTTTTTTTCTAACTTGAAATACAAAAAAGATACAAAAGAAATAAGATTTGTAACGGTAACACTGCTGCTCGGAGGCTGGAGGGTTTGTTTATTGGAGTTTGTGTATTGGAAATGGAACATTTTTTTCTTTGCTTATTGTTTTGGCTTGGCACTGTAAGGTCTTACTGCTTGGTTATAGAGAGTGATAAGAAGGGCAGCACACAGATGTCCCTTTGAAGTATATCTATATCCAGAGAAAAGTGAAAACAAATGTTTTTGTGAATATATGTTTACTTTTTTTTAACCTTCCAAGCTAGATCATCTGTGTTTGTTAGCTGGAAAGAATGGCACAATTTCAAAAGCAAACAGAAATCTTGAGCTTGCAAAAGATATTTTCAGAAATACAGAAATTATCATATACATATGAGAGAATAGACAAGAAGTTGGAAGACTTAGAGCACATAACAGCAAAATATGATGAAGAAGTTGAAGATGTTTATCAAATGCAAAATGTGGTGGTTAAAACTCAAAAAATCAAAGTGAAAATGAATATAAAGAGATTAAATTTGCTGATATTTATGGTGATTGAAGAAAAAAACAAAGAATCTATGGATTTAAAGAGAGAAATCTCATTAGCAATGGCATGGATAACACTACTGACACTCAAAGATAAGCTGTTTAAGGAAACAGAAGAAGGGCATCAAGATTACATGAGAGATCTTATAAGCAAGGAGTTGCTAAGAGGAGTCCATACAAAGTTGATCAAGGAAATGATTAGAGGACTGGCACCACAAATGGCAGAAGATATGAGACTGTTTTGCTATTGGAAAGATCCAGGTTGATAGATGGAAGAATATAATTTAAAACTAGTTAAACTTAGTGAAATTTATTGACAATAGATATAGTTTAAATAAATAATTGATAATGTTACTAATGTATACAATGTGTAGTGTTATGATGACTATAATTGGATATGAACATGGAATGGTAACCAAGTAAGGAAGATTAGAAATCCCTTATACATAAAGGTTAATAAAAAAGGGAACCAACTTAGATACAGCTAAAGTTTCCATTATTAGGGGGAAAATGTTATGATACAGGATACAGTCAAATAAAGGAGGGATAAGAATAACAACGTATATATAGAAATAGGTATAATATAGAAACTGGATGTAAATTTTAAACAGTGATTTGAATTAGAAAACTTTGTTATTAAATATTATGGATGTTTAGCTAGAATAGGACATAAGGATTAAGCGTTAGTGGAGGATCTTAGAAATAGTAATTGAAAGGCCAGTATGTGGTTATGTATTAAACTTTGTAATATTTTATGGTGAAGGACGTTTAAACAATTATAGTTAAATGAAAATGGAGATGTGATGATGGTGACATGTTTAAATATTTGAGTTAAAATGCTTGAGTTAATAAGAATTATGTTTGTTGACTGTGGAAGAGAGGCACGGAAGTCTTTTTGTAACCAACTGATACAGTGTATAGAGCATGTAAAGAAGGATTGTGTTTGTTTTAAATTAAAAAATTTTTTTTTAAAAAAAATCTGTATAAAAGAAACTCTGTGCCAGAGTTACAGGGAGCTTCTGATGTTCAAAAACAGAAAGTAAATGCTAGGGAAATGTGGATTTTTAGTAGTGAAACTCCACAAACAGTCTTGTGGCATCTTTAATTTGCTGAATCTTTTGTGGACTACAGACCACTTTATGAGATGTACACAAAAGCTTACTTTGTAAATAACGTTTGTGTTGTTATAACTTTCACTGCTAAGGCAGGCCACAAGATGGCACTGCTACAATTAGAGCAATTCCATCCAGTATCTGTTAGCCTTACCAGGTAGACCAAACAGGAAAGACTACCAGGTAAACTAATTCTACTTTATCATAAAGCTACATTAACAGAATTTTGCAAATCTGAAAGTACAATTCTCCTGTTGTCATCTTTACAGCCTGAGAACTTAAGGAAGGTCCTTTTGCTCCTCCCACTACACAGCTGCAGTCTATGCTGTTTCTTATCTGACTGTCTCCTAGACAGCTTCTCTTGCCCCTGTTTCCCAAGGTCTATCTTACCTACCATTAAAGTAACTTGAAATAAATGAATAAATTTAAATAATGAAATAAATTCCATTTTCCATTACTTCCTCTAGCTTTGAGAGGAAATTCCACTTTAATCAGAGGCTGCTGGAGACATGGTATAATCCAATTATGTTTAGATTTTGGTCCTTTTTAGAATAACAGAGTTGGAAGGGACCTTGGAGGTCTTCTGATCCAACCCCTGCTCAGGCCATTTCAGACAAATGGTTGTCCAATCTCTTCTTAAAAACTTCCAGTATTGGATACTGCACAACTTCTGGAAGCAAGTTGTTCCACTAATTGTTATGTCAGGAAATTTATCATGTCACCTAGTCCTTCTTTTCATTAAACTAGACATGCCCAATTCCAGCAACTGTTCTTTAATTTTTTTAGCCTCCAATCCCCTAATCATCTTTCTTGCTCTTCTCTGCACTCTTCCTAGAGTTTCAACATCTTTTTTGCATCGTGGTGACCGAAACTGGATGCAGTATTCCAAGTGGGGCCTTACAAAGGCATTATAAAGTGGCATTAACACTTCACCTGATCTTGATTCTTTCTATCTGTTAATGCAGCCTAGAACTGTGTTGGCTTTTTTGGC
Organism: Thamnophis elegans; assembly: GCF_009769535.1. Taxonomy (NCBI): domain Eukaryota; kingdom Metazoa; phylum Chordata; class Lepidosauria; order Squamata; family Natricidae; genus Thamnophis; species Thamnophis elegans. The sequence continues at coordinate 74,251,822 of NC_045544.1, read as the reverse complement.
AGCTACTGCACACTGTTGGCTCATATTTAATTGATTGTCCATTAGGACTCCAAGATCTCTCTCAGTTACTACTATTGAGTGAGGTACTACCTATATTGTACCTGTGTATTTGTTTTTTCTTGTCTAAATGTAGAACTTTACTTTTTTCACTATTGATTTTCATTTTGTTAGATAGTGCCCAATGTTCAAGTCTGTCAAGATCCTTCTGAATCTTAAGCCTATCTTCTGGAGTGTTGGCTATTCCTGACAGCTTGGTGTCGTCTGTAAATTTAATGAGTTCCCCATCTATCCCCTCATCCAAATCATTGACAAAGATGTTGAAGAGTACTGGGCTTAAAACAGAGCTTTAGGGTACCCCACTGCATACTTTCCTCCGTGTAGATGCAGTTCCATTGAGGACTACACGTTGAATGCGGTTGGTCAGTCAGTTACGAATCCATCTGGTAGTGATGTTGTCTAACTCATATTTTTCTATCTTATCAAATAGTAGATTGTGGTCTACTTTGTTAAATGCCTTGCTGAAATCCAAGTAAATTATAATCTACAGCATTCCTCTGGTCACTTTGTTAAAGAATGCAATCAGATATGTCTGGCATAATTTGTCTTTGACAAACCCATGTTGGCTTTTGGTTATGACTTTGTTTGCCTCTAATTGTTCGCTAATAATTGCTTAATAATCTTTTCCAGAATCTTCCTGGGTATTGAGGTCAGACTGATAGGTCTGTAGTTTCCTGGATCAATTTTTTTCCCTTTTTTGAAGATGGGAACTACATAGACCTCTGGAAGTTCCCCAGATCCAGGATCTTTGAAAGATATGGTTCAGCGGTTCTAAGATCACATCTGCCAGTTCCTTTAGAATCCTGGAGTATAATCCATCTGGTCCCGTTGATTTAAACTCATCTAGGGTGGACAGGTGCCCACTTACTATTTTCTTGTCTATTTTAACTTGTGTTTTAAACCTTTTTTTATGGTACTATTTTTGATAGGTTGGACTGTTTTTTCACTTTGTGTAAAAAGGGATGCAAAAAATGAATTAAATAGTTCTGCTTTCTCTGTGTTGCTTGTCACCTTCTTACTACTTTTTCCCACTAGTGGATCAATTGTTTCCATGACTTTTTGATTTGTTTAAAATGATAAAATTTTCTGGAAGTGGCTAAGGTATCCAACTTTCTTGTACATGGTAAAGAGTATCACCCTTCCCTCTTGGGAATGTGTATTTCATGTATGGTTGGTAGCCTTCAGCCTCCAAAAATTATTATGTTATTGTACACATACAAGTATGGGGGAAAGCAGCAGATTAATTCTGAATTATGAAATGTGCATAGCAAATTTTCAAATGATCTTATCTCAATCTCAGAGCTTAACTTTCATTTATTTGATTTTTTCAGTTGCCCAACTCCAATGAACTTAATGTCTAGTCTATGCTTCCAAAAGCCTTATTTTTAGTTTTGTTGGATCCAATTGCATCTTATGTTGAAGTAGCAGCAGAAGCCAAATGATGTTTCCCTTTTAGCTTTGGATTTCTGTATTAGTAATTGCTGAAATTAATACATATGCATATAGAGCCAGATTTGTTCAAACATATATGAATTACATCTTCTAAGTTGTAAATACTTAGCAAATATTTGCAAGGCTACATTCTTAGAAATATTCTGAAAGGCTATGACATATTTCGATGTTGAATAGTAGATCAAAGGTGTGGATTTGTTATATATCCATAAATTCATCTTCTTTTAGGGATTAGCTTCCTAGAGATGTTCTGAAAGTTAATGGATAGTTTCTTCTAAAATAAACACAGTGCCAGCAGAGATGTTCAGTAGGGGTGGGAAAATTAAATACAGAGATTTATACAATCACATTTTAAAGAAGCAGTCTGTTTGAAGTGCAAAGAGCACTACTTGAAGTTAAGTGCCCATCCCTTCTTATCATTACTGATTTTACATGCTAGGAAACAAAATACCTTATGAAACAAACTTCAGCATACATATTTTTTCTCCTCCTTTCCTCCCCCTTTTAAAATAAAACCTTTTCAGTATTATAGCCATCATCAATGCAGTTCTGCTTTACAAGGCAGTCATCCATGCTGTTGATAGAGTGATTGCCATTAAAATGACATGTTAAAGGAAAACAAAATGTAAGACTGCATTTTGTGGTTAGTGCATCTTTTTTGAGATATATTCTCCAGATGAAGCTATAAAAGCAGTCCACCGAGGATTGAAAATATGCGAGCATGTGTGCTATCCACTGAGGTGGTCATTTTGCTTACATTACAGTATTTTCCCAAGAAGCCCTGTGTAAGCATTTGTATTGAAACCAGGTAATAATATGCCGGCTTCTCCCAAATAGCCATCTAAATTTAAGGTCACAATTCTTGATCATATAGTTTTTGTTACAGAAACTAGAAAAGTTGTTACTGTAAAGAAACCCATTTTATTTACTATTTTTATCCCATCTTTATTATTTTTTGTAAATAAGTCAAGATGTTGAATATACCTAATATTCCTTCCTTCTTTATTTTTCTCTCAACAGTAACCCTGTGAGGTGAGTTATGGGGGCAGGTGGGTGGAGAATGATTGGCCTAATGAGAGACCATGAACCATAGTGACTACGCAGTGGACTTTTCATGTCTATGGCTCATGGTCTCTCATTTTTTAGCTTGGTGTCTTAACCTGTTCTGAGCAGAGGTGGTGTTCAGCAGGTTCTGACCATTTCTGGAGAACCAGTAGCGGAAATTGAGTAGTTCAGAGAACTGGTAGATACCACCCCTGACTGGCCCCACCCCCATCTATTCTCTGTCTCCTGAGTCCCAGTTGATTGGGAGGAAATGGAGATTTTGCAGTAACCTTCCCCTGGAGTGGGGTGGGAATGGAGATTTTACAGTATCCTTCCTCAGCCATGCCATATCCACCAAGCCATGCCACAGAACATGGTGGTAATAATTTTTGAATCCCACCACTGGTTCTGACCCAGATCCCCAAGCATGACAAACCCTCTGAAGTTAACTCAATGATTCCTTTATTAGGAGCCGCAGCAGCCCCAGCAAAAAAAAATTCTCCCTCATCACAGGCTAATAAGTCTGTCCAGCAGGGAGATGAATAGTTGTCTGCCACATCTATTCATCTCTACCCCATGCCTTTTATCCCCAGAGCTAGGGTGGGGCTTTGCTAGCAGAAGTGGCTCTTCCTTCCCAAGGATCAGCCCACAGATTTCCACTGCTCTCCTCTCCTCTGCCTTCTGTGCATCTGTGCATCAGGCACCTGACCCAGCTGTTCCTCCTCTTCCTCATTAGTCACCTCCAGATGTGGGAGTTGTTGACTCTCCGTCTGAGGGCTGACAGTCAAGGCTCCATCTCTGTCTCTCTCTTTCTCTGCTCCATTCTCTCTTCCCCCTCAGAGCTCTTGGATTAACTTGATGTTGACCCTGACTCCCATGCCGCCTCCTCATCTGATTCAACTGCTGGAGGGGTCGGTAGTCGACAAGCCACAACATAACCACTAGACAAAACTGGCTCCTTGGAAACTATAAGGTTCAACTATTTATACAGCAGGCTCATAGTTTAAGTCTTGCACTGCTTCCTTCCATCTGTGTATCCTAATGGTTAAGAGTTATTCAGAGTTTGGTAAAAAGAATAGCTGGCAGGGAAACTCTAGGAGTTGATGTCCACACATCTTAAAGCTGCTGAAGTTGAGAGATGCTGGTCTACCTGACTTTGCCTAGGAGATAATAAAATAAAATATTAAAATAAAGGAACACCATGGCTGAAGTGACTAACTCTCTTACTTGCTTCATGCCTCCAGTTAAGCTCCTATGGTAACAACAATTCTGGTTTTCATATCTTGTATGTATGTATTTCATACCTGCATAGAGTTATGGATTATATATTTTGTCTGTAGGTATAATTCCCTGAATGAAGACAGTTGAAATTCAACAAGGCAAATATCTGGGGAAGGCTGCTGTAGTACCATGGCATATTGCAAACTTGCTTATTAAGAAATTTAGAGAGTTGCAATCATTTCTCCTGTCTACATATGGCTTTATAGTAAAATAAAAGAACTATTTTAGGTAGCAGTTGAAATGGATTTGTGCTTAATATTTAATAACATCAATAAAGGGGATTAATACACATTACTTTGCAGCCACCCAGTAACGCATATGTGTCAGTTGTTGATTACTAATAGACTATTCCTGTTCCCCTGTAAATCAGCAGTTCTGGGGTCTGTTCGATTAGGACAAATTAAGTTTTCCTTATTACATTTTTTTCCTTTTAAAAAAATATTTCTCATCATTCTGCAATATACTTTGCTTGTTAATTGCCTAATTATCCATGGTAATGCAGCAGAAAGACCTTTTTGGATTTAAATCTCTCGTGTCCCAAAGGTGCTTTTTCAAGAGGCAACTATATTTTCTGGTTTTTCTTTGAAGACATTTTGCTTCTCATTCAAGAAGCTTCTTCAGGTCTGACTGGATGGGGACAGGGTGAGGGGAATGGAAGGATTTATATTTCTTGCAGACAACTGGTCATTTGCATTCTTTTATAGAGTCGTTGAGGCCACCTGGAGTTTTATCTGTGTCCTCAGGGTCACCTGAGTAGTACAAATGGCTGTGGAGCCTTTTTGGAACTGTTGAAAGGCCTATGTTGTAGACTGGGGATAGATGTTGTCTATAGATGATCCTTCCATTCGTCATCATCCAGTCAGAGCTGAAAAAGCTTTTTGGAGGTGAAGCAAAATGCCTTCAAAGAAAAACCAGGCAATCCAGTTGCCTCTTGAAAAAGCACCTTTGGAACAACCATGACCTAGATGACTGAGAATCTCCATAGACATTTAAATCTCTCTTCTGAATTTTCACTTTTTAATTTCTTTAGCTCCTGTCTATTTTTTTTTAATCTCTCCTTTTTCTCTTTATGAACCTGGACTACCTTAGACTTAGCCTTTTTTCTAATATATATTTTTTCCACACCTTTTCTTTTATATGCAAGTCAAGGTGGTAAACATACAAATAAACCTTCCTTCTCCTATTTTCAGCACAACAACATACAGTACCTATGAGGTGAGTTGGGCTGAGAGAAAGACAGTGACTGTTTCAAAATCACCCAGTTCATTTTTCATATCCATGATGGAACTAGAACTCATAGTCTTTCAGTTTCTAGGCGAGCAGTTTAACCACTACACCAAACTGGCTTTGGCTTTTTTGCCAGAAACAGCCAGGGGTTGGATTTGGAGGCTCTCCAAACCAGCCATAATGTTAGCTGCAGGTTTGCCCGAATCTGGACGAACCCATAGCAGTCCACCCCTGGTTTGATTGCATGACTGTGGCCACCATTTTTACTTTTTAAAAAGCATATCTGCCCCTGTTCCTCCACTTTTTGTAGTTTTTGTTTTAACCAGTTTTTTCAACCTTTTTCTAAGAGACCAGCTGCTGCACACCCATAGACAAACATGAGCTATGAAACCGAATTCATGCAGATCTTAGCTGCCCTATAACTTTAAAGAGCTTTCTTATGAATCCTGTCTTCCAAATTTGAAGCCTGTGGGCAGGAATTGTCTCATAACTTGATATTTGATACTTTTTGGCTGAGGAGCAGGAGAAAAATGTTTCAAATAAACAAAAGGCAAGCTACAATCTTGCTTGACTATTTTTAATGTTGTGGTTGAGCTTAATAAATGATATTATCCTATTAATGTTCTTTGTTTATTACTCTAATGGACAATGTGGCTGGAAGTATGTGATAAACAGATATTGTTCCTTCTTTAAGATCACGATAATCTTGTTTTTGTTCAGCTATTTCCCTAGTTGGGTTTTCCTGGGCCAAATTGCTGAAAGGCCTTTTCTGTTTTGAGAAATGACAGTACTAATTGATGCACTTGAAGTTCATTTTGTTTCCTTTTGACCTTCTCGTTTCACCTCCTTTCTGGCTTCTTTTTTTAAAATAAAATTTTTATTTTCAAACAAACACAAACACACAAAAGATATAATATAAAAACCTCTGCAACTGCATACAGTGTGTCAATTGGTTACAAGGTCTTTCTGCGTCCTTTCCATAGTCATCACTTGAGCTTTATCAAAAATCACATATTGTAAATCAAATATCTTTGTATACATTATTATTTCAAAAAAAGTCTTTATTCAGCCTCTAGAGAGCTTCAGAAACATTTATGCTGTATCCCTGCTGCTATGAGGAATTTTGAGAATTGGAATTTGGATTGGAAAAGGCTGAACAGGATGATGTTTAAAGTATTGTCTGTCTGTGTCTGTCTATATCACCTAGATAGCTCCCCACTCCCTCTCAGTGGCTTACAAACACCCAATATAAGAACAATAACTCCAATCCCTCTTGTGACAACAAGGAAGCAAACAAGCTACATGATGGGCTCTATTCCACTCTAGGTTTCCTAGGTTTCCTAGGACAGTTGGTAGAACTAGAACTTTAGGGCTCTGCAAAAGGGTGTTGAAATTTGGATGCCAATCTAATCTCTGCAGAGATGATGTTCCAAAGGGAGGGGGCTACTGCAGAGAAGGCCTGTCTTCTGGGACACACCAAATGTACCCTCCTTAGGAGACTGCACCCGCTACATTCCTTGCCTCCCCATTCTAGTGGGTCAGGTGGATGTAACCAGGAGAAGACAGTTTCATGTTATCATATAATATCATGATATTTTTCTATTTGCTTATGAAGATATTTTTCTTGGCTTCTGTGGGATAGTGATATCTAGACCTAACTGTAAAAATTAAATGAAAAATAAAAACTACATTTGAAAGAATGGTTTTAGATATTTCATAATAATGTAATGTTCACACGGCCAGAATACATTACAATGTAAATGTTAGTAACATGTAAACAGTCATTATATATTTCATGGCTTTGCTACTCAAATGATGAGCTAATTCTCATCATTTGCATGATGTCATAATGACAAATATGGTATCACTTGATGTCTGGTTTCCTTCCCTTAGCTATAAGAATAACAATTCCCTGGTATCGTAGTAAGAAATAGACTTGTCAATTTAAGGGAATGAAAAGACCTAACTTTACGAAGCTATGCTTGCTGGTTTGCAATAGTTATCTTCCACTACTAACACCTCAGCATTCTTTATTTGCTTAAGCATGTCACAGTACAGGTTTTCCTAACTACAGTATATGAACTACAATAAATCTCCTTCAGGGTAAGTGATTCACTGTCTGCAACATTTTCAGTCCTGGGCTACATGAATTACTAGTGGTCCATAAATCAAAGGTAAATGGCCATGAATTTGGTCTCTGAAGAATTATCTTGTGGAATGCTGATTTTGGTCTAAACCTATTCAAAGAGCTCATTTGTAAGCTAACAAGCAAAGAAAGGGAAATATAGTGGATGATCTGGTTGTGAAAGACCCTCTTCTCTAGTAAGAAGTGGGTCAGCTGCTTTCTTCTAGAATGTTTGATGCACACAAGGAAGACCCCAGATAGGAGAGGTTGGTCTACAGCCTGTTTCATCAAATAAATGAAAAGCAATTAGAAATGCATGAGACAAATGAAATGAACAAAAAGCATAAATGAATACACATTCCAAAGGCACTAGATTTCTATTTCTAGTCTAATGAATCTACAATATATAAATAAAAACATGATTACCTCAAAAAGCATGTTAACTTCATCTTGGAAATTAAGAATCCCACTCCTCCCATTGAAGCACAGACAAAGAATTTCTACATTCAGGTTTCTCAGCTGATAGAGTGCAAGCAAATTTGAGAGGAATTGCACTCATTCATGATTTGGATTTCTTTGTCAAGCTGCTCATGGCATATTGGGCCATGTATACGATCCTATTCTGACCTAGGCTTCCTGAGACAGTAAAAATCACATGTTTAGTCACAACCCTCTTTATTTAAACAGCTGTGAATTATCTTCATTCACAGCCCATAATGAATACAACCAGTCTGTTATGAGTCCGACAGAAGTCTGCCACAGTCGGAGGAAGTGCAAAAACCGCATTGACACGGACGTGCGGTCTCGATACTTTGAGACTGCAGCCAATACTTTTGCCGCTGGATGGTCCAATCGGACCTAAACCATCCCAAAGAGACGGTGAACAGGAAGAATACGTCTTTCTGACCTCAGGGACATCATAAAGTCCCTAATCAATGCAAGAGAAGCTCTTCAAGCTGGCGACAGAAAATCCAGCCAAGGCTGATGAAGTCAGGGTGGCTCCAAAATGGAAGGATACGGAAAGAGAAAGTGTTTCCAGATGGTGAGGAACTTTTACTGTTTTAAAAAGAGACTGCCTATAAAAAACTTACAATTAATTTAAATTTGAGAATAGAAGAATCAAGCAGCGGAATTAAATTTGGAATGGTTATGATCAATGGTTATCTTACCTTTTAAATGCTATCTTCATGGATGGAATTTATGCAAGCCTTTTGAAACAGATGGATTAAGTTTTCTTCTATTTTTTCTTTTATTGTTCTCTGTAACCTATGGACTAAAGTTTTCCTCTTTCATTGCTGTGGGTGTTTCTCTAACCCATTTAAAGATTGGACTCTTTTTTCTAACTCGAAATACAAAAATTATAGAAAAGAAATAAGGAAATCTACTCGGAGGCTGGAGGGTTTGTGTATTGGAGTTTGTGTATTGGAAATGGAAGACTTTTTTTCTTTGCTGATTGTTTTGGCTTGGCACTGCAAGGTCTTACTGCTTGGTTATAGAGAGTTATAAGAAGGGATAAGAAGTGAAGCATACAGATGTCCCTTTGAAGTATATCTCTAACCAGAGAAAAAAATGTTTTTGTGAATCTATGTTTAATTTTTTTAACCTTCCAAGCTAGAGCAGCTGTGTTTGTTAGCTGGAGAAATGGCACAATTTCAAAAGCAAACAGAAATCTTGAGATTGCAAAAGATATTTTCAGAAATACAGAAATTATCAAATACATATGAGAGGATAGAGAAGACGCTGGAAGACTTGGAGAATATAACAGCAAAATATGATGAAAAAGTTGAGGATGTTTATCAAATGCAAAATGTGGTGGTCAAAACTCAAAAAATCAAAGTGGAAAATGAATATAAAGAGATTAATATGATGATTGGCTGGTCGCTGAAAATGGAAAGAGTGGAATACTGAAAGAGGAATTAAAGGGAGGGGAAATTTATCCTAGAGGGCAAGATACAGAAAAAGAAAAAAACAAAGAATCTATAGATTTAAAGAGAGAAATTTTATTAGCAATTGGATAACACTACTGACAATCAAAGATAAGCTGATTAAGGAAACAGAAGAAGGGCACAAGATTAGATGAGAGATCTTAGAAGCAAGGACTTGCTAAGAGAAGTCCATACAAAGTTGATCAAGGACATGATTAGAGCATTGTTTTTCAACCACTGTGCTGCGGCACACTAGTGTGCCGTGACATAGTGTAAGGTGTGCCGTGGGAAAAAGACTTTATATATAGTCAATATAGGCACAGAGTTAAATTTTTTTAACATTTTCTAATGGTGGTGTGCCTCGTGATTTTTTTCATGAAAAAAGTGTGCCTTTGCACAAAAAAGGTTGAAAAACACTGGATTAGAGGACTGGCACCACAAATGGCAGAAGATATGAGACTGTTTTGTTATTGAAAAGATCCAGGTTGATAGATGGAAGAATATAATTTAAAATGAGTTAAACTTAGTGAAATTTATTGACAATAGATATAGTTTAAATAAGTAATTGATAATGTTACTGATGTATAGAATGTGTAATGTTATGATGAGTATAATTGGATATGAATATTGAATGGTACCCATGGAAGGAAGATTAGAAATCACTTTGGATAATACATAAAAGTTAATTTTTAAAAAAGGGAACCAACTTAGATACAGTTCAATTTTTGATTATTAGGGGGAAAATGCTATGATACAGGATATAGTCATATAAAGGAAGGATAAGAATAACAACGTATATATAGATATGACTATAATATAAAGAAACTGGATGTAAATTTTAAACAGTGATTTGGATTAGAAAACTTTGTTATCAAATATTATGGATGTTTAGCTAGAATAGGACATAAGGATTTAGTGTTAGTGGAGGATTTTAGAAATAGTAATTGAAAGGCCAATATGTGGTTATGTATTAAATTTTGATATATTTTATGATGGAGACGCTTAAAGAAATATAGTTAAATGAAAATGGAGATATGATGATGGTGATATGTTTAAATATTTGAGTTAAAATGCTTGAGTTAATATGAGTTGTGTTTGTTGACTGTGGAAGAGATGCAGGAAAGTCTTTTTGTAACCAACTGATACACTTTATACACCATGTAAAGAAGGATTGTGTTTGTTTTAAATTAAAAATAAAAAAAATATTTTAAAAAAAGAAGACTGCCACAGTCTTTCAGGGTAAGGCTGTTAAGCCCCCACCTTTATCTACCTTGAAACACTGCCAGAGACCTAATTGCCAATTAGTTTTGCAAGGCCAAATGGAGCACAGAGTCAAATGGAGCTGCAGATTTTAAACCGACCAGAACAAACAAAAGTTGCTTCCTGCGAAGGGTCATGTCCATTTGCTCCTCTTTTATGTCTTATGGGAAGGGTCAATCATTTCCATGCCCTACTTCCGAGTCACCCCTTTTGTCTTAACTGTTATTGCCTTCTGGCAGGTCTGTGCATGCATGCACTGAGAACAGAATTCCCCTGTTCCTCTGCCTCTCTGAGGCAGGACATAACTCCCAGATGGTCCTGGCCCCGTCACTCCCTTCGATGCAGAGCCTTGTCCGAGTCTTCCCCAGACTCCAGGACTGGCCCTCATTCCTACCCAACATCCTCACTGTCTGACTCTGCTGCCAGCTCCTCAGGCCGCCAGCAGATCACAACAGATCCAGGCAGTGAGATTTCCTTTGTACTTGTAGAAACAGTTCCTGCAGCAGTCTGAACTGACCTCCAGCCAGTGATGGGATTCAAATAATTTAACAACCGGTTCTCTGTCCTAATGATTTCTTCCAACAACCAGTTCACCAAAATACTCAGAAAGTTAATAACTGGTTCTCCCAAAGTGGTGCAAACTGGCTGAATCCCACCACTGCCTCCAGCCATGGTTACTTAACCAGGATCAAGACTTTCTTGCCTTCTCTCACTTTATTCCTCCTCTTTCTGGACTTCTTTTTGATGGCATCATGTAGCAGGCTGAGCCTATGTGCCTCTGCAGCCCTTGTATGCCCGTGTCCTGTTGTGTCTTCCTTCAAAAGGTAGAAGAGACTTACCATTTACTCCTCCTGGAGCAGGTGCACAGGATTAGCACTAGGTTCTGGATGACACCCACCTCCCAGAGGAATACAGTAAAGACCAGAAGAAGCCACCCTTGAAAGAGAAGAAAAATGAAACTAGCTAAAATCCCCTCAATTCTGAATGCATCATTGTGGGCAATGTTCAAAAGTATATTGGAGGTCTTTCAGGAACTCTTCTTGAGCCACGGTGGCACTGCTGGCTACTTCTCCTGCCTGCTGCCTGCCTGCAATTTGGCAGTTCAAATCTCATCATGCTCAAGGTTGACTCAGCCTTCCATCCTTCTGAGGTGGGTAAAATGAGGACCCAATTTGTTGACTCTGAGAGGTCCATTAAACTCAAAAGAAAAGTTTCTGTTTTCATTTTTGTTTTTATTTTAAGAATTTTCTGCGTTATAATATGAAACTGGCTCAATGGAATTGTTCCTTCTCATAATCTAGATGCAATGTGGCTGTTAAATGCATAGATCACATGTGTCTTTTAAAATATTGCATCACACTGATTGCTCATGTTCAATTTTGGTCAGCTAGAACTAGATTTTCACACACATTAGTGCTAAGCCAAATCTTCCCAAGCCCTTATTTATGCATTTGATTTTTCTTTACTAGAATGCTTAAGAATATTAAGGTCCTTTTGAAGCACAATCACACTTTTGTCCAGTTATTAAGTTATTATCCAGCTGCTGTACTTTAATGTTACCTGCTAATCTAATAAAATCATGGGCTGCATTTGAAGTGAAATATCAATTTTGTGTTATCTACATGCTTGCATTTGACGTATCAGTTTTGTGTAATCTCATTATATTAATTGTTTCCTTAGATGTACATAGGATTAGAGATAAATGGAGACTAAACATGACCTGTTCAAAGGAAGATATGATAGTTAAGCTGTACATTAAAGACAATATTTAGGTTACATATTCGCGTAGAAGTGGTTTTTAGCACAAATATCTCAAAGAAGCTCATCAAATTTAAGAGTGCAAGAGGAGAAGAATCATTAACTTCTTTCTACAGACACCAGTATAAAGGAATTACATACAATATCTAAGTAGGTGAATTTTATTAAATACAGCCAGAATCTGAAGCAGGGATTAAAAAGGATCCTTTTTTCATCTCCATTTTTAAATTGCAGAAATGTGAATATTTAAGGTCTAGCCTATTATTTAGAATAATATTTCAGAGCTCAGTGCCCATCATTTTCTGAAATAATTTTATAGAAGTCAACTTATTCTGCTGAATCATCAAATCCTAGGACCAGGTCGAAGGACCAGACAGGTATTCTATATAGCTCACTGAACAAATGTAGCACCTTTTGACTTTTGACAACCTTTTTTTAAAAACCCTCTAAGGAAAATAATTTACTAGTAATTTATTCCAGACAATTTTTTTTTAAAAAAGCTTTGGATATCATCTTTTTGTGATTGAGCTGGTTACAAGACTTCTCTATAACTATCTGCTTCTTGGCAATATCCCATTGGGAATAAAAAAAATCAGGTCTCCTCCAATCACACACATTACTTGTGGAAATTGTGTGGGGAGATACAAAACAGTATTTTGCATGGGCTTACCCAGGAATAGTGAACAGAGCCAGCTTCTGTGGCCTCCACTGTATGCTATTACCAAATTAACAGCTCAAATAGATTATAGTCTTTTTAAAAATCCTTGTATTGACTAGTATTTTTTAAAGCATACTTTGCCCTAAAATATGTTAATTGATTAATACAACTTGTAATGCTTTTTCTTGTCTGGAAACAGTTCAGTTGAGATTTCAACTTTCATCTTTCTTTATAGAGCAAATTAGTGGGGAAAACTGTAAAAGCACAACCTTTTTTCACAGCTGAAAAGAATCAATAGCTGCTCAAAAGTTCATTTTTAGAAAAAAATGACCTTTACAAAGATAGAAGTGGCAAGAAAGGAGGCTATAATGCCCAATGGATTTGTCTTATTCTGCAGGGTCAGGGAAAGCAGTTTAATAACCTTCAAGATTAAAACTTTGCTTTTATTACGCTGCAGGACGCAGTAAAGATTTATAACCAGATCTCCAAAATGCTTTCCTTGTGTAAGTGTTGTGTTGCTGGCTTTAGGTGTAAAGAAGAACCCTTTTATTCATGCCACATGTAAACTTCTGTTTTAGTGCTTTATCCTTGTCGAAAGTATACACTCTTAGCCCTATATTTAAATCAATTTAAAAGGAGAAGCACTGTCTCGATTTTTGTACTCAGTATTTCACAACAATGCCTGCAATATATTCTTTTTATTTATTGTATGTTTTGTTAATAAGTAATATATCATATATTTTATGACACCATATCAAAATTGGGTCTCTTCCAGTATTAGCAAGAAAGGTCCTTCACTTTCACAAGTGGCCAAACAAGCTATTCAGATCATCTCTGTGTTGCACTAGACATACAGTTCAAATTCAAATTCACTTTAAGCCATGGAACTAATTTGGGGCCACACTCTTAAATTTCTCAGTTTAACTCTATCTCTTGTGGTGGTTGTAAAATGAAAAGAGAAAGACACCTTCAGCTCCTCAATGAAAGGTGAGATAGAAACCTGACAAATGCATAAATTAATTCCCCCCCTAAATGTATGTACATTTGGGGTAACATGTAGACATTTCATATACAATATCTAATCTCCAAGGAGTGCTCATGTTGCTTGCTGATTTGTCGTCATCAAAACCATTTCATTGTTATTATATCATTAAGGCAAATATGGATGACTCTGTTCTCCTAAAAGTGCTTATATGAGTTGCGGTGGCCCAGTGGTTAGAGTGCAGTACTGCAGGGTATTTCTACTGATTGGTGCTTGCCTGAAATTTGGCAGTTCAAATCTCACCAAGTTTGACTCAGCCTTCCATCCTTCTGAGAGGAGTAAAATGAGGACCCAAATTGTTGGGGGCAATAGGCTCACTCTGTAAACTGCTTGGAGAGAGCTATAAAGCGATATATAAGTCTAAGTGATATTGTGCCAGGCCATGGATCTTATGTATTGGTATCTGATAAGGACTGGATTATTAAAAATAAGGACTTGCCAATTCATTGTTTAACCAAAGAACATTTAGCTTTCAAATTTGCACCTATATCCCTTAAAGAGATAATTATTTTGCCTAGAGTAAAAGTACTTGGACTATTTAATCAGCTCTTGACTTAACACTTGATTATATACATCCATGTCATCCATTTGGAATACATATGCATCACCGTGATGTTTATGTATTCCAAATTTTTCAAGATAACCGCACACTGTGGTTACCTTGCATTTGCAATAAACTATACTCATAAAGATATCAGTGTGCATGATCCATTATTCCTTGGCAAACAGAACAGGGAGGGTTAGGCAGCATCTATGGTTGACTTCCTAAGATGACACTCTTCAACATTCAAAATACTTTTGGATGTTTTGGACTGGAATGGGACAACTCACAATGACCAACTCACCACGGACATCTCACCATGGTTATCTAGCTACAGCCAACTCACCCCAGCCAACTCAATACAGGACAATTCAACAATTCAATTTAATTATTAGCAATAATTTAAAAAAATCATTTTAATTTTTGTCATTTAAATTTTATTTCGTCCCTCCTTTGCCATCCTTTTTTAATGGTTCTATTCCACAATTTCTGGGATTTTAATGTAACTCTTATCCTGCAGTGTGTTGTTCTGCAGCAAATTGTCCCTAGTGAGCTGTCCTATGATGAATTGGTCATGGCAAGTTGGCAAATTGGCCACAAGTTGTCCTAGACTCATTTTGGATTGCAAAGCAATAGCAAGTATTTCTTAGGCATAATATTTCTTATCTAGATCTTCCAGACTAGGCATTTTTTCTAATAACTTCTTTGAAAAAAAATTGTTGTATCAATGGAAGCAGGGAAAGCCATTGTTACCATTATATTGGGGGGTGGGGGTGGAGAGCAGGCTTATCTGAGGATCTCTTTACCTTTGAAACACATTTGTAAAGAAAATTTTCATTCATTGTACAACATATGGCTAAAATGTAGCAGAATTTCTTTGCCTACTACAACTCATAAAATTTAAGACTGCTGGCAATGATGATCTAGGGATTTAGAGACGTGCATGCCATTAAATCCACTGAACAATGCTCAGATTCTGAAGCAGATATGTCACATTTGACTTTCAGCCTTTGCTGTAGCTGATCCTTGAAGTAGAAAGGGCAGACCCTTAAAGACCCCAGAGTTTTTAAAGTAGTGCATTTTTGGCTGCTGCTTTAGACCTTGGTTTGCAAGAGATCAATGTGCAGCAACAATGATAGAGGAATTTCTTGTTTCTGAGCTCTTGTTCTTCAATTTGTCGAACTCCTTGGGCTTTGCATTATAGATTACCTTATTGCTTTCTGACCCTTGGTAATTAACTCTGACTTTGCCTTGTGCAACAACTTGATACTGCTTCCTGTTTTCAGTTCCATGCATCATATGCTTCTCTCACCAGCCTGGATATGACTGTTTTAACCTTTCCATGGTCTGTTGCATACATTACTGACAGTGCTTTCTACCTAATTAAAAAGCTAATGAAAATCTAGACATTTTACATTGATTTTTATATGGCCCAAAGCTTCCTCTTTTTTTTTTTTTTTTTATAAAAACTGATAGCGAGTACTGTCGTATATATAATGAAAAACTGCTATTAAGAATTCTTTTCTCTTAGACTTTTTATTCTCCCTGACTTACATATAGACAAAGCTTAGTGTCTGGTATGATCTGCATATCACATACTGTACATCCAAATAAAAATCCCTCAAAGTTGGAAAATGATACAAATACAATTATAAGTAGATAATTGTTCATGCAAATAAAAACTATTTCCAATACAATACATGTCGATTATTAGTGATCTCTCATTAAAACAGGTAAAAGAAAATTAAGAAAATTCCAGGCTTCTAAGGCCAATATAATTCATCAACGTGACATTCAATCAAATGGTTTCAATTTGATTGTAGCAATAGCTAAACTCAAGAGAGGGAATATGTGAAACAAAGTGTATGCTATTTGTTTTCATAATAACTAATTCATTGTGTTAATAAATGGTGCATGAAGTTAAGCCCTATAATCTATAGTACATGAACCAACTAGCTATACTTTCTGTTATCTGGGATGACTATGGCGTTAATGGCATTAACTTAATGATAGAAGATACCTATTGATTATTTCAGTGTTTATTTCAAAATAACACATCTATATAATTAACAAGATTTAAGTCTTGCCTGGATTATCATTCAGGAATCTTAATCCTATATTTTTGATGAGGAAAGGTTTCAATGTGGTTTGCTGCGAGACACTATCGCTGAACCTGATAAAGTTTGCTTTATTGGAAGGTATATGTCTCAATAGGAACAAAGATGGTCTGAGAAAATCAGGGAGATGGATAGAGATAACCTGTCCTTATTCTTTCCATTAGACCAGAGAGAGGAAATAAAGCAATCTTGTAGATAAGCAGGAAAATAAAGGGCAAGCTAACAGGCAGTCTTAAAAATTTAAATATGTAGCAAAGCAGCATCAACTGGCTATTTGTCACAGATATTTTAGGGTTGTCCCAGAAACTGAATTGAAAAACAAATCTGTTGAAGATTAATGCTGGAAATAGTATGTGTGCATATCTAGCTATATTTAGATTCATGTACACAAAAGGACATACCATTAGTCTCAAGAATGCATAAACCTCCTGAGATAATTTTCCAAGGAACCAGCTCCTGAGTAACACTGACAGCCATGGGATTCTTGCTAGTAAGATATTTTAATACACAAACACAAACAATCTATCATATACAAATACTTGCATGCTGTAAAAAAATCCTTCTTTAAAACAAATTAAAGGAACTTTTAATCTCACACATGATTATACTGTTCTCTGCAAGAAAGAATCCCTAAGAATGATAAATACCTTTGGGTTGTTTTGCTCTTGGTCTTAAAAGAATGGGTTAATTAATTTTCAGTATTATAGATGCCCGTTCAATGGCAATGGTTAATGTGTTTAGCGGCTTTAAAATTTTATTTAGCCTTTTTTCAAATTAGAGTGGAGGGATCTTACAGACAGTAGGGATTTGAAAGTTGCTTGAAAATTAATGCCTAACAATATATTTTCTTGAGAAAAAACAAATTTGATTACTTGACTTGAGAGCTGGTAAAAAGTATGTTTGTTTTCATTACCTTTCTTTAGTCCAGCTTCCTTTTGTAGCCTATTTCCAACACCATCTGAAAAAGGTAATACTTTCAGCATCTGCTAATATAGGCTTCACTCAGGCTAGCTATTGCAATTGTTATGTTTGTAGTTGAGCAACATAGCATACAATTCAGAGTGCAGAATGAGTACTATCAAAGGAACCTGTCCTCACAACACACCTCCATATTCCCCATCCCCCACAGGAAAGGAGTAAACCACATGGTTTGTTCTAATCTTCTTGTGTGGATTAACAGGGTCTCTTTTCCCACGAGAAAATTTGCATTGGATTTTCTGCTCTCAAAATGATGTTTTCTTAATTTAATTCCTTATCCTTCCTAAATATGACAGAATTCTATCCAGGGAGTTCTAAATCTAAGATTCAAAAGCAATTAACATGATCACAAACAAAAGACACTAAAGCTAAATTATTAGCAATGACATTCTACAAATTATTTCCATTTTTCAAATATCTGTGGCATAATGTGAATATCTCCTCCTCTAAAGAGCCTGGATGTATTCAGATGTGGAAACCAATAGCCTCTAGTGAGAATTTTTTTGTGAATAACAGCACATCTTTTCCCCAAAAAATGGTAACTCTTCCACTTTTACCCTATCCCATCTAAAAGAAGACAACTCAACAAAAGGAAGTGTATGCCATATATACATGAATAACAGGCAGTTTGGTATAATGGTTTAAGTCACTAGAAAACAGGAGACTGAGAGTTCTCATCCCACCTTGGGACATAAAGCCAGCTGGGTGTCAGTATGGACACTGATTCACTGATGTGGAAAATCTCTAAATTCACCCTGGATTAATTCAGGTACAGATCTAGATGATGCCAGGCTGAATCAATCAATCTATCTATCTATCTATCTATCTATCTATCTATCTATCTATCTATCTATCTATCTATCTATCTATCTATCTATCTATCTATCTAAAAATAAAGATCTATTATTCCCATTGATTCAAACTAGATTTCAATATCAATGGTTGACTATTTTCTCCCCTTTTTGACACTGTTGGATGAAATACATTGGCTTAATTTATGAAGAAATTGGAAGAAAGACATCAGTTCTTGCAATGCAATATCAGCTAGAAATGTGCAAGCTATTGAGGAAGCATTTGGTTTTGATGAAGCTTTGACCCATACTCTCCCTCCAGGCTGCCTCATAAAGCTACATGACCCTTTCATTTCCAAGAGTAGCATCAGACAGCCGTGCTGCTTGACCTTACTCCATTTCAGAGGTCCTCTTAGTCTTCTCCTGCCTACAGAACTAATATTTCTGAAAAGGCTGAGAGAAGCTCTGAAGGGAGGTCCTGCATTAGATGTGTAGTACTAATCTCTGACAGACCCATAGGTTGAACTTTTTGGTAAGCAGATTTTAGGGAGATAAGGGAACAGTTTTTTCTGGCATGCTGCACACCTGCTGGGGACATCCTTCACAAAAGCAAATCAGCTTTTAGATTGGCTGCTTGTTATGTACAGTGAAGGCTTTACAGGATCCAATTTGCAATCTAATCTCAGCCCATCCAGCTTGAGTCCGAAAGTTTGGAAGATTAAACCTCTGTCCCGGTGACCAACCCAGATTGGATCCTGCAACGTTATTCTGGGACTCCTGTAATCACCTTTCTTTGTGAGTGAAGGCCTAGCACAGGGACTGAAGCCACCTGACCATGTTTTCCTTTGATTTTTAATTTTTTAAAAATAGCTTTTTAATTGTTAGCAAAAGAAATGAAAACATGGAGATTGCATTTACTAATACATGAAATAAAAAATCAAGATAAACTACATTAAAATTTATTAGAACATTTGATACACACAATGGAGTTTTAAACAATAAATTAAATTCTAATCACACAGAATCATATTGATCAGACTCCCTGTGACAGGTGGTAGAAAATCAATTCACATGGGGAACATGTGCTTTGTTTTCCATCCAGAGTGTCACCTTAAGCCTACTAGAGTTTTTCCTTTAAAATAGATAAATCTTTTGCAGATAAATACTCAGTTCTTTATGCTTTCAAATAATTCAGGGTGTAGTTTAACTGCATCCATATTGTTACCTTCATTTCTTCATTTCATGCATGCTAAAACAAAACAGTGTCACCACAGAACAAGTGAAAAACCCACGAGTCACAGTCATTTCTGACACAATTGAGCTTCTGATGTACAGAAATTGAAATGCAACCTTTTTTGGGAAGGCCAAATTGTTTTTGTGCAAAACATAGTTTAAAAAGAATAATAAACTGGTTAGCAATAAGCTAATCTGAAAGCTAGTCTGAAATACTGATGTCTTTTGTCATCATGACTTGCAGAAAAATGATTTACCAGCAATGTTCATGTTGTATTTCCCATTATGCCAACTTCTCATCAGAGTTCAGATCAGATTAGAGTCTCCTGCCCAAAATGTGTCTTGCAGTTTTTAATGTGGGAAAATAACTGAGTTGTAACTAAAAGGAGAACCAAGACTCTGCCAAGATATTAAAGGCACAAGATCATAGCATCCTAGTTCTGCCCATAATGGTTTTTGAGAGAAATCACTTGAGTTGCAAGAAGGAATAGCAGTCAAAATATAAAGTGAATGATATAATTGAAAATTGGGGGCGTTAAACCTTATTTTTTTACATGAAAGTAGTAATGTCTTGTAAATCTAGTGTTTTGACCATCCCATAAAATCATATCCAGGCTGTTTTAATTACTTGCAGGGATTAACACTGGAAGTCTTCTAAGACACTGAAAAAACCTTCATTTTAACACTTATTCTTCCCTCAGATTTGGGGATTTTTAATCATATATTTTTAATCAATATTAATACAACATAATAGTTAAAAATGCTAAGCCTTACTAGCAAAGAAATACATTGGGCCTTTCCCCACAAGTATTCCCCTTTCTATCCACAATCCCCATATTTCAAGGCAGTCTGTCACTGCATGGTATTGAAGCACAAGCGAATGTGAGGTGGCAGCTGACAAGATATTTCTAAGTATAATTATTCTAAATTATTTAAAGGTGCTCTCTGAGCTTGCTTGTTTTTCTGCAAATGTTTCATTACCCTAACTAGGTAACATCATCAGTGCTAGTAAGGATTGTTGTT
Organism: Thamnophis elegans; assembly: GCF_009769535.1. Lineage (NCBI taxonomy): Eukaryota > Metazoa > Chordata > Lepidosauria > Squamata > Natricidae > Thamnophis > Thamnophis elegans. Next base: position 74,231,310 of record NC_045544.1, on the reverse strand, counting down.
TGCTGTCAGTGGCTTGCCTGTCTCTGTGAGTGGGAACAGTCTTAAGAGATTCTTTGGTTAGGCTGACTACTGATGACTCTTTGGCAGTACCCTTGATTTGGGGTGTTGCTTACTTGATTGTTGGTCTGAAGTTAACCTTGTAAGTAATACTCATTTTTACAGAAGAACCTAATAATAATAGTATCATAGAAATGCTGCACTTATCAAAATCTCTAAAACACTTTTGAAATATCTACAACCTTATTAGCTGTTTGCAGTGATGCTACCTATGGCACAGGAGAGGAACAATTAGCTCCATTGTTCACATTCTCTTTAATGCCAAAATGATTTGGGACCTATGTATGTATTTATATTTCAAGTGGAAACTATGTGAATAGAAGAGTGGGGCTAGATGGGGTGGTGGTGCATGGTTGGCCTTATTATTTTTATTCTTCCTGTCTGCATGAACAGAAGAGGTTTAGCCTTATATATTGGTGTTGGGAATGACAGCCTGCAGGATATATCCAACTCCTCAATCACTGAGGGATATACTGTGGCTTGACCCAAAATTGGGGGGGGGAAGAGGAAGAGAAAGAAAGGAGAGAAAATGAGTGGAGAATAGAGGAGAGAGAACATAAACTAGAATGTTTGTTGTAGAAAGAGTGGCTGAAGAGAAAAGACAGAGAAGAAAGTTGATGTGAATGTAGGAAGCAATAATTAGTTTTTGGTTGAGTTGCTTCCCTGGAGGAAAAGAAGTGAAATGCCCAAAATATGGTGTCTTCACCCAAGTCTAGAAGGAGGCAATCAGCTGGCTACAGACAGAGGGTGGGAGTCTTTGGCTAAGTCTCTGGGGAAAGACTGGATCAAAGTCTTCAAAGATATGTTCTTCCCCCAACAGAGGAGACAGAGGAGATGATTGGCTGAATTACTCCAATGAAAGGAAGCAGTAGTCCAAGGCACACTTGTTCATAAATATATTTTCTCTCTTGATAGTCCTAGAAAGAGGGAAGGGAGACAGAGTGAAAAGGTAGGAAGTTAAGCATTCAGAAGGAAAGTTAGAGAGGAATAATCTATGGTAAGGAGTCCCAAAAAGAAACCTGGCCTTGGGATGAAGCTGGGATTTACAATTCCTATTGTAAATAGCATTTGCTGTTTGTAGTAAAGATCAACCATAAAGGCCTCCAATTTCTCCATATCAATTTTCCCTCTTCATAAACCTAATATACCTCCAGTTTTAAAAAAAAATCAACACTCCACGTTGTGCCTGCTTGAAAATTATGGGAGCTGTGATCTAATTTAATTGAAATATTCAGGTTAGATGAGCCAGTTATTAGTAAACAAACATAAAAATCTAGGAGACCATACTGCAAGCCACGATACTGAAGAGAGGAAACATTTGGCTGCTTTCACAAAATGCAAGAGCTGTACCCATCATATCTCTGTCATAATTTTATTGATGTGAGTTCCCCTCCTTGAACAAGAGCCAAGGTGGCGCAGTGGTTAAATGCAGCACTGCAGGCTACTGCTAGATCAGCAGGTCAGCGGTTCAAATCTCACCGGCTCAGGGTTGACTCAGCCTTCCATCCTTCCGAGGTGGGTAAAATGAGGACCCAGATTGTTGGGGGCAATATGCTGACTCTCTGTAAACCGCTTAGAGAGGCCTGAAAGGCCTATGAAGCGGTATATAAGTCTACTGCTATTGCTATTGCTATTGCTATTGCTATTTACTGGAAAAAGAAATTAAGCCAAGTGAAGTTTTATGCTTTTTCCCCAAGAAAGAAAACAATAAACGTATCATACGTACAAGACTATTTTTAATGAACACCTTGCTAAGTGGGGAATAGTCATCAAATGCAAGCTTGACTTTAATGCTGTTTCATCGAGACAATGGGATTTGCTACATTAACTTTTTATCTTGTTTTTGGTAATGATTTAACTTCCCTAATGGAGACAGAAGCATACATAAGCAGATTTGGAGGAGTGTTATTGTATAATTAAACTATGAGCTCCAATTATTATGAATCCAATATGACTGAGCATTAATATGAATTATATTAGACATTGGTGTGCGGTTTCTTTCTTTCTTTCTTTCTTTCTTTCTTTCTTTCTTTCTTTTTTTCTTTCTTTTTTTTCACTTCAGATTTCAACTTTGGAATGATTTGCTCAAGACCTTTTTTTAAATTGTAAGTGTGAGAGATGAAATTTTCCTCTTAGGAATTGCTAGAATAAATGTGGTTATCCACTCTCTATTTAAATATTCCTCTTGCCCTTTATAGATCATTAGTGCATGTTTGGAGCCTAAGACACATGGGTATGTAGTTTTTTTCTCCTATTTTGATGATGCAACACAGTTATAAAACCAAATTAATAGTCCACTTGAAAGATTAGAGTTTCTTTGAAAAATCAGTGAAGGGCAAAGCAGCATAATTTTATTACTATGTTTCAAATATGAAGGCAGATTAGTCACCAATGAATAAGTTTTAAAAATATGAGATGAGGGTGGTTTGCAAAACTTTATATCAGCTGAAAAAAATTAAAACGTCAATTTCTTTGAAGGAGAAGGTTGAAAATAGGGATGAAATGTTTAGAATGAAATCAGAAAACACTATTATGGTTTGAAGTACTTTGGTGATACCAGATAGATAAATTGAAAATGCCTATAAGGCATCTCTATGAGATGAATGGCAAACTGAAACCACTCCTAAGGAAAAACAAGCAATTCTTAAAGAAATAAACAATCCACTAGTTTTCAAAATAGAAACAGATATTGTTTGGGAACATTTAACACCCCCCCCCCCCCCACATCACACATTTTGCATCAGTAATGTCCACAAGTGAAGTTTGATTCAATATGCAATAAGGATGAGGCTGGGAATTGAATCTACTATGTATCTGACCATCTTATGTAAGACCTTGCCTTCATCTACCTCAAAGTATTTGAAGAGACTTCACTTTCCATCCTTATTGTGAAAGGAATCCTGCTGCTTTATGGAGTTGCATGCTGTATTGATTTTGTACAGCTGTCATTGCTTTGGAGTGCCTGAAATGTTCTTGTTTACTTGCATATACATATTTCAGATTAACATTTTAAAGGTCAGAATTATGGTCCTCAAAGCTGTGATGGAAATCTTGATGTTCTGTCAACAATATCTGTTTGGAATGAAGAATGACTGGAGAGAGGTCTATGCAGCGGTAATTGTTGGAATGTCTAAACCTCCATCTTTCTGGGTTAATTCCTTAATAGTGGTCCAGACAGACAAAATAAAACTTTTTTGCTAAAAGTAATTTGTACGTGGATTTTTAGCACTGGAAAGCAAGCTCACACAGATTCCTTTTAATCTTAAGGGAATCAATCTTTTCTTTTTTTAGTGTGTCACAAAACTGATTCCTTCTCTCCCTCCCTCTCTCCCTCCCTCCCTCCCCCCCTCCCTCCCTCCCTCCTTCCTTTCTTCCTTCCTTGTTTTTCAGACAGGTGAAGGCAGATAGAAAGACAGCCAGGAGGTCAATCTTCTAAAGAAGAAAAGCCTGACTTTTAGGCCTAAAGAAGCAATTCATCATTTCAGATGATAAACATACTTCATAATACAGTTTCCCTCCTTTTATGTGCAACTTAACAGTAGGGAATACATAGCAGAGTGATTGCTCACAAGTCAAGCAGCTGGCCATTTAGGTGACAGAGTTATGCCTGATTAAAGAATAACATGAATGCCAAAATGGATCAAGCTGAGTGTCTGGCAGATGTCACTTGAAAACTATATTTCCTCATTGAACAGCCTTCCACAATATCTCAGCTATACGTTAGCTAAGGATTGCGGGCACTGCAATCCCATCACATCCAAACAGGGTTTGACTGAGTAAATCTAACAAAGCACATATTCTATTCCCATCTTTGGTCTTGGCAGAATTTGTCTCCAGAACTGCGCAACAGGATCTATATCCTACAATATTGTGGTTGTTTTTATCAATATTAATGATATTATGGCATAATTGGTTAAAAAAAAATCCCTGTAGTTCCTGCAATTTGGCAGTGGCAATTTTTTTTCATTCTTTAAATTCAGCTGAGATGTATCTTAAGAAATATTCATACGTGTCTTCAGGTAGGTTTCGAAGCCTTGTTTCTTTTTTTAATATGCCTCCCCCCCACCTTTTAACACTTATAAAATTTCAGACATGACTAAGAGCCATCAAAATGATCCCCAAGTAAGATCAGTGCTGATCTGAATCTTCCTATTTAATCAAAAAAGGAAGGGCAAGTTATATATATAGCTTACAGTTCAGTTGTTCAAGTGTGGATGTGGTCAGGAACACCTTCTCTTTAAAATAACCATTGTAAGATCCAATTCTCTCTTGGTGTAGGATTTATATTCTAATACAGAAAATTCTCAAAGTGAATATAAAGATAAAACCAGATACTTTTCTTTTGGGCTTAATGGAAAAAGATTTGGAAAAAAACCCCAGAACTTTGATGCTATTTTGATGCTCAAAATGAAACGACACTTTGACCTCAACAATGGATGAATGGCTGCAAACCGATGGAGTTGGCAGAGATGGCTAAATTGATTGCTTTGATTAAAGAAAAAAAATACAAATACATTTGTTTTTACCTGGAAACCACTTTTGGACTTTGTGTTTGAGGTAGAAAAAAATGAAACTTTGATTTTTGGCTTTACCGATTAGTTAGATATGGTGTTATGGAAATGGCAAGTTTAAACTACTATATAAAACTAAATAGCTGTGTTTTGATGTTTTTACCCTATTCTACTGCACTAAAGGGAGTTTGAAGTCAATGCCTTTTCTTTCCTTTTCCTTCTTCTCTTCCACACTTTTCTCTTCCCTTTCCCTTCCCTGTCTCACCTTCTTTTTGCATGATGCTGAACATCTTCATATTCTTTTTTCCTTCAAAGAAAGAAAGAAAAAAAGAAAGAAGGAAAGAAGAGCAGATTTTTCTTTTTTTCTGTATGCCTGGTATGTTATAGATGATTTCCCAAATCTAGTTGGGTCATCCTGACGTGAGAACATGGTTCTGTGTTTTCCAATTTGCTAAATTTTCCAATGAAGAGATAAAAATACCATCCTACATTCAGGATTTGGAGGAGAAGAAGGTTTCCTAACATTCAGGTAGGATCCTCTTGCTTGATGGTCACATAAGCAAATCCCTACTTCTATTCTTTCTCTTGAAATCTTTCTTTAAAAGAAGTTAAGGCAGCTTTCCCTTTATTCACATTAGCAGTCAGAATTCACTTTTCTTCAAAATGGCCCATGAACTAATTATGGTAACTTTTTTTCTTATGTCTTTTTCTTAAGCCTACACCACAAACCCAACCTTAAGGGTATTAGGTGTTCCTTAAGTACCTATAGTTCTAGGTCCCAAAATCCTATACAGATAGTTTTTGACTTTCAACCATTTGTTTAGTGACAATTCAAAATAACACTGAAAAAAGTGACTTATCACTGTTTTTCATACTTATGACTTTTATAGCATCCCATGGTCATATGATCAAAATTTGGATGCGTAGCAGCTGCCATACAATTGCAGAAATCCAGAGTCATGTGATCACTTTTGGTGACTTTCTGACAAGCAAGGTCAAACGGGGGAAGCCAGATTCACTTAACAATTATGTTGCTAATTTAACAACTGCAGTGATTCATGTAACAACTGTGGCAAAAAAGGCATACAATGGAGCAAAACTCACTTAACAACTGTCTTCCCTAGCAGTGGAAAGTTTGTGCTTATTGTAGTCATAAGCTGAGGACTACCTGTATATGCAAGTTCTTGAAAACTTAAAACTTGAAACTATATCAATGAAATGCACATGGATGTGTACAAAGAAGCACAATTGTTAGCATATGGGTAGCTGGACTTATTTGGAAGTATTTAATATGTCTGGATAGCAATTGTTTCCTTGCCATGATTACCCATACAGAAGCACTACAAGTGCCCCAACTTTCTCCATGTTATCCAGCTGTTGACAAGAAGCCAAAACATATTATTGTCACTGTAAGGTAGACATTCCACATTGTCTTGGCAGTTTCCTCTTGCTCCTCCAGCAAATACCAAGACTCTTTTATATCCTGTTCAAGCACAACTGTGAGAGCTCTCAGTTTTTATTTATATTTTGCGACTGTTAACTTGGTCTCTTTTAAGCCAAAACTGATAAAGATTTCATCATTACCATATGTAACAGCTTTTGAAAAGATTGCAATGTCTGTCTGCCTGATCCTTATCATTATAGGACATCTCTTTAGATATGTGGTAGTAGCATTAGAAGCACTAGCAGAAACACTCAGCCAGCAGCTAAGGAAGGAAGAGTAATATCTAGAATACCTTGATGCTACTGTCCAGAATGTTAAAAATTTCCAGAAAATGACTGGCTTTTTTTTAAAAGAGTACTAAAGAATCAAAAAAATTATAAGCAGTAGGAATTTTTAGCATTAGAACTCAATAGAAAGCTTTACAATCTGAGAAAGAAAGATAATTATCACTAAATGCAAACAATCGCTAGATGAAAACCTTCCTGACCTCAACCTTCAGATTTGCAAATAAAAAGCCTAGGCAGATTGACCATCGTGCCCATTCTCAATTCCTATGGGGAAAGAGCCATACAGAGATAAATAATAAATGATGTAGATTCTACGCAACCTGAGAAAATGCCTGAGCTCCATTTGCAAATCAATTTTTAAAAATCCCAAAAAGAAATAATAAACCTCAAGATAAAAAAAAACATAAGTGCTTTGGTTGCATAAAAGAAACCCTAAAAATACTAGGGAGAAAAATGTTTTGCTTGCAAATTCATGTTGCCTCAAATTCCAAGTGATCACATTGTTTAACCTTGGTCTGCAATTCATTAATAATTTATATTAATGCATTTTCAAATGGGGTTCAGTGGTACCACTAAATACTTTCTATCAAGTAATTGTGAATAGAAAGATCTTGATTGATTTGGTAAATGCTTCTCCTTGCAAGTAATCTGGCATTTAACCCATTCTGCCATTTTCCATGATGGTGAGCATGAAAACAATGGACATGCATTGCAGAGTCTATAGATGAAGTAGCTATGGTAGAAGGTCAAACCAAATGTAAAGTATTTGGTAAAACCAAATGTAAACGCATCCCTACCATTAAATTGTTTTTAATTTTATGTTCTTATTGTTCTTTTGCCCATGGTTATGGTACGTAAGGTGCCAGTTTCCCAAAAATGGCAGTTTTATGACTATTCTAAAAAAAAATATCAGATAAAAACCATCCTCAAGAATTCCATTTTTATCAAGCTGTATACAGATAAATTTCCACGTAATTATCATATAATTAGATCTGATCAAGAAACAATGGTGGTCATTTCTGCAACCTTTCCCAAAGGTTTAGCAAAATTGGTTTAGCAAAATTTCTACCTAATTTGTTCAAAATTAGAGGTTGCAATTCAAGACATCAGGAGGGCCTCAGGATGGGATGGAATAAAAAAGGCAATTCCAGTGAAAATGATAGGCTTCCCTCAACTTCTTTTTTTATTATGTCTATTCTACTTTAAAATATTAAAAATCAATAAAAATATGAAATAAGTAATGAAGCTTAAGTTTTGCTAGTATATAAGGAAAAAGTACATAAGAAGCAGAATGTATTCTGTGTTGGGACTTTATTTTAAAGAAAATATAAATTTCCTTCTCAATCATTATTCTCTGAATTTCCTAGCACCATGTATCAAAATTTAAGCCATTAAGTTGGTTAATTCCTCCAGGCATATGCAATTCTTTAGGTTGTCAGTACAATAAATATTCTCTGTCCATTTCTCTGCATGTTGCTAGTATGGTATATGGATGTTCAGCAATGTCATTGATAGCAGGCATTACAATTTTCATTCAAGCAATCATTTAATTTTGGTTTGATAAAGGTTTAGATAAAGGTTTGATAAACCTTTAGATATAATTATACAAGTTGGCTATTTTTATTTCCTTTACTTACGGTGCTTTTAAGATTCAAAACCCTCCTTGAATTATTTTCAGGCAGATTTCACTCTTCCTTTTTGTCAGGCTTACTTATAATAATTCTGCTTAGGAAAGTTGGAATGGAGCCTTATTTTAAAGTAATTCAAGCAAATCCATCTGATCAGCTTCCATAATTTTAATGTGAAATCTCTAGCTTGCTGAAATAAACAGCAGCTCTAATTTTAATTTGCCAAGTGAGGCCTTCATTAATTTTATTGTGAGGAAAGAAAACAATGGCCTTGGGGCTAAGAGACCTGTTTTCCTGAAGTAACAAGATTCTAAGCATCCGATTCCCATTTATAATATTAAACTACCCTACAAATACCTCTTGCTGAGAAGGTTAACTGGAAAGGAAATGTATTTATCACATCTTTCAATCCTCCACATCACCCCCAGCACTCAGCTATTTTGCATTTGTCTTAATTGAAAGATTCCTTGTGCATAGCATACTTTTTCTGTGGGTGTTCACATAGGGAAATGGTCTGACCTGGGCTTCCCCAAAAAGCACACATCTGGTCCCGACAAAACCCCTTTTATTAAACGAATGTGAATTCCTCTCATTCACATTCAGCAAGGCCTGGCAAACAGTCTTTCAAAGGAATATTTATGACCACAGACCTTATCTATCTTAGAAATCTGCCATCTAAATATTTTCAAAATGAGGTGCTATGAAAGGAAAGATTGGACACAGTCTCTGAGATTCACGGACAGATCTTCACACTCCTGAAACAAATCTAACAACTGAACAAAAAAATTGTTTCCTGCAAAAGCCCATTCCCCTTTTGCTCCCCTTTTATTTCCTATGGGAGGTAGTGACTTTACTCCAAAGTCTACCCTGATTTCTCAGTTGTTGTTTTTCTCTGGCAGCTCTGCGCATGCACACACTGGGAACAGGCTCTAACTGTTCCTCTATCTCACTGCTATCTAGCTCCACAGGCAGCTGATCACTGCCAGATAGCCTTGGCCCTGTCTCTGCCTCCGACACAGAGCCTTCGTCCGAGCCTTCTCCATCCTCCAGGACTGACCTATGCTCCTCCACAACCTCCTCACTGTCTCACTCTGCTGCCAGCTCTGCTGGCCGCTGGCACACCACAACAGGCAAACTCTTTGTGCTCCTTTTCACAATGGGTTTGGTTTTCTGAATAATGGAATCAATAGGCAAGCATTTCATATATGGAATCTGCTTTCTACCTGTTTTTGGATGGACATTTATGAATGTGGGATGTAGTTATGATGTGACAAAGTTGCCTCTATCCTTTTGATAATGCCCTGCATACAGACCATATCCACAAAGTGTATGCAATCGATTTGACTAGGAAAAGTCTCATTTCATCACAGTTATGCTACATAAATAATCATCACTTAACAATTGCAACTGGCCTGGCAACCCCATCATTAAGTGATGCTGATGGTAAGGAAAACAGCAAAAGCTCATATGACTGCACCCAACTTATGACATCAATTCTGCTGCAGATGTAAAGCAAATCACCCACAATCATTAAGCAAGTTGTCACATAATGTGACTTACCCCAAAGATGTTTTTTTGAAAAGGCAACTGGACTTAGTTGGTTTTTTTTCTTTGAAAATATTTTGCTTCTTATCCAAAAAGCTTCAGAACTGAAGAAATTTCTTGGATGAGAAGTGAAACATTTTCAAAGGAAGAGCCAAGAAAGTCTAATTGTCTTTGGGAAAAAGCTCCCTTGGCACAACCATGACCTAGATCAGGGGTGTCAAACTCATGTTGTCAAAGTGATGTCATGTGACATATCATGACTTTTTCCCCTTCACTAAACCGGCATGGACGTGGCCAGCACATGACACATCTGGCCCCATGGGCCAGGAGTTTGACACCCTTGACCTAGATGATTGAGAATCTCTATAGACAACGTAACTTGTCATTTTACTTCTGGCTTCTCCATTGACTTTGCTTGTCCAAAGCTGGCTGAAGGAAACTCATAAATGACATGTGACTGTGGAAAGACCATTTGATGACCAGTTTTAGAGTCACTTTTTCAATTACACTTCACCTTTGTAACTTTGAATGGTTGCTAAGCAGGACAATTGTTAACTGAGGACTACCTGTAGTGGCAATAACTGTACTTGGTTAAAGATCAATAGTTTTAACATTGGTTAAAAATTAACAGTACCAATGAGGTTTTACCATCATACATTTGTCTGGGTGTGATGCATTTTATGAAAGAAGGTTTTATTTGGTTTTTGTGCAAGCATGCTCTCTGTTCTAACACAAGCTCCAAGTGTGATTTTATACTGAATTCTAAAACACTCACAGGCTGCTGGAATTCCCAAGCTTTCAGGCAGCTATTAAGATGCTGAGTTTGTTAAAGTATCACCTTTCCCTAAACTGTTGATTAGTTGCTATTTACTAGTTCAGAATCAGAATTGTTGTGTGAAAGTGAGATTCCATTTAAAACACATATTACAATATTAAACAGCTGTGCTGCAAGAAAAATGGAGAGCAGTACCTTGAAATACTAACTTTAAAGCTGCAAAGACGTTAAAGATGATTTGACTGCTCTAAGTGAACAACAGCTTGAAATGAAATAGGCAATCGTGATCTTATCTGATCTAGATTACAAAACTGGCAAACGGTAACCGATTTTATTCTAATAAAATAACTTTCAAGGGAACTTCTATTGTTGCAGAATTCTTTGGCTGCAGTTTCCGTCTGTGCAGATTGCTGCTAATACATTTGTGCAGCTATTTACCCAACTTGGCATTTGCAAAACGTTTTAATGTGTTTGCTAAAATGAATCCTGCCTGAATTGGCAAAGTCATATAAATTTGCACAATATTTGTTAACTTGTCTCCTATTCTTCCCCAACTCTTTTATATTCCAATGAACAGCTACTAGTATGTGGGAAACAGAAAAAAGACAAGCCTGAATTCATATCCACGCTCGGGATCATTGGGGGTCCTTTTATTCTATCCGACTTTCAGGGGTTATTGCAAGGAGAAAGGCCTTTATAAACATGCTCAGCCATAATATGCCACAAGATGCTTGTAAAATGTAGAATTACAGTTTCCATCCTCCAAGTTCCAAAACCCTTCAAGTAGACAGAGAAACGGAATGCACTTTTCACATTGAGCGGTGCTGAAAAATGAATACAAGCAGCCTAATCTGTGTACAATCTGTATTCATGGGCTAAAGACAACTTCAGGGTGACCCTCCTCTCTTTATTATTGTCTGTAACAAGCTCTGAAACTGGAAAGTGAACCAAGCAGCAATAGGGGAAATTCGAGGAAAAACTGGAAGTCAGGGGAATGAGGACTAGTGAGGAGGTAATACATCCTGAAAATGTTGCTAATTCTACTATTTAAATAATAATAATAATGATAATAATAATAATGATAATAATACTGATAGACTATATCTGCCCCAAAAATCAGGTGGCAGAGGATTATTACAAGTGAAGCAAACAGTTGAAGAAGAAAAAATGCACTGGCTGATTATTTAAAAGAAAGTCAAGAACATCTATTAATCGAAGTAAAGAACAAAAATCTACTGAAGACCCAACAGACGAAACAAGAATACAGAAAAGATGTGATAAAATCAAGAATGAAGAGTTGGGAGAACAAAGCACTGCATGGCCAATTTCTGGAAAAAATAAAAGATAAAGTGGACAGTGAACAAACTTGGTTATGGTTAACAACAGGTACATTAAAGAAAGAAACAGAGTCACTAATCCTGGCTGCGCAAGAACAAGCTATCCGCACAAATGCCATTAAGGCCAAAATCGAAAAATCCTCTGATGATGCCAAATGCAGACTTTGCAAAGAAGCTGATGAAACTGTTGATCACATACTCAGCTGCTGTAAAAAAATCGCACAGACTGATTATAAATTGTGGCACAATTCAGTAGCGCAAATGATCCATTGGAATTTGTGCAAAAATTTTAATATTAAAACAGCAACAAACTGGTGGGAACATCAGCCTGAAAAAGTCACCAAAAATCAGATGGTCAAGATCTTGTGGGATTTCCGTATACAAACCGACAAAATACTGGCGCATAATACACCAGACATCACACTGGTTGAGAAAAACAAGGTTACAATCATAGATATTGCAATACTAGGTGATAGCAGGGTCGCCGAGAAGGAACATGAAAAAATCGCAAAATACCAGGACTTAAAAATCGAAATTCAACGACTATGGCACAAACCAGCAGTGATAATTCCAGTGGTAATTGGCACACTGGGTGCCATCCCAAAAGCACTGGAATTACATTTAAAACAGTTAAAAATTGACAAAATCACCATCAGTCAAATGCAAAGAGCCGCACTGCTTGGATCTGCATGCATATTACGAAAATACGTTATGACGTCCTAGGCCCCTGGGTGGGGCCCGACTAGTAACCAATGCCAAATCCGGTGAAACAACTGGCCGCTGTGATACAATTGTATAATAATAATAATAATAATAATAATAATAATAATAATAATAATAATAATAAACAACTAAAGGTTTTTATTATATGCAACTAAAGGAACAACACCTGAAAACTACAGACCAATAACATGCTTGCCAACAACCTTCAAATTACTCACAGGCATTATTGCAGATAACATGATGGATTATTTGGAAACAAACAACATCTTGCCAGTAGAGCAAAAAGGCAACAAAAGAAGGAGCAGGGGCACAAAAGATCAGCTTCTAATTGATAAAATGATATTAGAAAATTGTAAGAACAGAAAAATGAACTTGAATATGGTCTGGATTGATTACAAAAAGGCATTTGACTCACTGCCACATAGTTGGATCATAAAATGCTTAGAAACAACTGGCATTAGCAAAAATATTACATCCTTTACCGAAAAGGCGATGAAACAATGGAGAACTGAGTTGGCAGTAGGGAATGAGATCTATGGAATGGTTAATATCAAGCGAGGAATTTTCCAGGGTGATTCACTTTCACCTCTTCTCTTCATCATCGCAATGATCCCACTATCAATAATCTTAAAAAAAATGAAATTAGGCTACCAAACAGCCAAAGAAGCTGAAAAAATTTCTCATTTATTATATATGGATGATTTGAAACTCTATGGAAAGTCAGAAATAGAAATCCAATCATTGACAAACACAGTCCGAGTATTCAGCACCAATATTTCAATGCAGTTTGGCATGAAAAAATGCGCCACTGTATCCATAAAAAGGGGCAAAATCACTGCATGTGAGGGAATTGAAATGCCCAATGGCCAATTAATTAAATGCAAAGAAAATGAAGCCTACAAATACTTAGGCATTCTGCAGTTGGATAACATCAAGCATGGAGAAGTAAAAACTATTGTCAGGCGAGAGTACACCAACAGAGTTAGGAAAATTTTGAAATCTAAATTGAATGGTGGAAATACAATCAAGGCCATAAATACCTGGGCAATACCAGTTATAAGATAAACAGTTGGTATAGTTAACTGGACACAAGCTGATTTGGACCTTTTGGACCGAAAAACCAGGAAACTAATGACAATGCACTACAGTTTACATCCACGTGGTGATACTGATAGACTGTACCTGCCCCGAAAATCAGGTGGCAGAGGATTATTACAAGTGAAGCAAACAGTTGAAGAAGAAAAACATGCACTGGCTGATTATTTAAAAGAAAGTCAAGAACATCTATTAATCGAAGTAAAGAACAAAAATCTACTGAAGGCCCAACAGACGAAACAAGAATACAGAAAAGATGTGATAAAATCAAGAATGGAGAGTTGGCAGAACAAAGCACTGCATGGCCAATTTCTGGAAAAAATAAAAGATAAAGTGGACAGTGAACAAACTTGGTTATGGTTAACAACAGGTACATTAAAGAAAGAAACAGAGTCACTAATCCTGGCTGCGCAAGAACAAGCTATCCGCACAAATGCCATTAAGGCCAAAATTGAAAAATCCTCTGATGATGCCAAATGCAGACTTTGCAAAGAAGCTGATGAAACTGTTGATCACATACTCAGCTGCTGTAAAAAAATCACGCAGACTGATTATAAATTGCGGCACAATTCAGTAGCACAAATGATCCATTGGAATTTGTGCAAAAATTATAATATTAAAACAGCAACAAACAAATCAGCCTGAAAAAGTCACCGAAAATCAGATGGTCAAGATCTTGTGGGATTTCCGTATACAAACCGACAAAATACTGGTGCATAATACACCAGACATCACACTGGTTGAGAAAAATAAGGTCACAATCATAGAATCGCAATACCAGGTGATAGCAGGGTCGCCGAGAAGGAACATGAAAAAATCGCAAGATACCAGGACTTAAAAATCGAAATTCAATGACTATGGCACAAACCAGCAGTGATAATTCCAGTGGTAATTGGCACACTGGGTGCTATTCCACTGGAATTACATTTAAAACAGTTAAAAATTGACAAAATCACTATCAGTCAAATGCAAAAAGCCGCACTGCTTGGATCTGCATGCATATTACGAAAATACGTTACAACATCCTAGGCCCCTGGGTGGGGCCCGACTAGTAACCAATGCCAAATCTGGCGAAACAACTGGCCGCTGTGATACAATTGTATAATAATAATAATAATAATAATAATAATAATAATAATAATAATAATAATAATAATAATGTGCCATTGAATCAGTGTTGACTCTGGCAATTGTCTGGGCTGGTCCTTGATTTTTTTTTTTTGCCAAAACTTCTGTGGTTTGCCCTTGCCTTCTCCCTAAAGCTGAAAAGGAGTGACTGGCTCAATGTCACCAGTTGTGTCTAACATGGGTTTAGAAGGCAATTCCCCGCTTTCAGGCTTGATGCCTTAACCACTACACCAAATTGACTCTCTAATACTATATTAAAGAGTGAATGCTATATTTACTCTTTTTATGTTAAGTTGGGAATCTGTTGCCTTCGTTTTGGCAAAACCTGGGAACTTTTTACAGCAAGTGACCAGCTCAGAAATATTAGTTAAAAAGAGATTCTCTTTATTTGAATTTATATATATATAAATATATATGTGTGTGTGTGTGTGTGTGTGTGTGTGTGTGTGTGTGTGTGCGCGCGCGCGCTGATAAATAAATAAAGGGAGAATAGTATAGATCTATTTCAAGCTATTTAGCTCTCATCAGCTAGCCATACCCTTACTGAGAATCGAACCTGTGCTGTATTGCATCCTAGGCAGATGTGTTAACCATTATTTATCAGCACAAATACACATATGTAACAAAGGCAACAGTAAAAATATTGGGTTTCTGTCTTGATGGTCTCTTGTGACGAGCCGAAGGACAGAGAATGGAAGTAGTGATCTTCCTCCCATATTTGGGCATACCGGGGGTTGTAGCTCTAGTATATATATGTATGTATGTATGTATGTATGTATGTATGTATGTATGTATGTATATATGTATATATATGTATGTATATATATATATATATATACATACATATATATACATACATACATACACATACATACATACACATACATACACACACATACACACACACACACACATGTTGTATTTGTGCTGATAAATAAATAAAGGGAGACTAGTATACATCTATTTCAAGCTATTTAGCTCTCATCAGCTAGCCATACCCTTACTGGGATTCGAACCTGTGCTGTATTACATCTTAGGCAGATGTCTTAACCATTAAGCCTATATATATAGATTTTTACAACCCCCGGTATGCCCAAATCCCAGTAAGGTTATGGCTAGCTGATGAGAGCTAAATAGCTTGAAATAGATCTATACTAGTCTCCTTTATTTATTTATCAGCACAAATACAACAACATACACACACACACACACACACACACACACATACATACATATATAACCCAATATTTTTACAGTTGCCTTTTTGTTACATTTGTTGTATTTGTGCTGATAAATAAATAAAGGGAGACTAGTATACATCTATTTCAAGCTATTTAGCTCTCATCAGCTACCCATACCCTTACTGGGATTTGAACCTGGGCTATATTACATATTAGGCAGACATCTTAGCCATTAGGCCACAGGCTCTTATCCGTTATCAGCCAAGCCAGGGTGAAAGGTATCTATTAGATTTTACAACACCCGGTATGCCCAAATATGGGAGGAAGATCACTACTTCCATTCTCTGTCCTTCGGCTCATCACAAGAGACCATCCAGGCTGATAACGGATAAGAGCCTGTGGCCTAATGGCTAAGATGTCTGCCTAATATGTAATATAGCCCAGGTTCAAATCCCAGTAAGGGTATGGCTAGCTGATGAGAGCTAAATAGCTTGAAATAGATGTATACTAGTCTCCCTTTATTTATTTATCAGCACAAATACAACATACATACATACATACATACATACATACATACATACGTATATATACACACACACACAATATATATATATATATATATAGATTTTTATATTTTAGATTTTTACAACCCCTGGTAAGCCCCAATTATGGGAGGAAGCTAACTGCTTCCATCATCTGTCCTTCGGCTCGTCACAAGAGTCCATCACGACAGAAACCCAATCTAATAGAAAATTCGCTGATAACAGGATAAGAGCCTGTGGCCTAATGGCTAAGATCTCTGCCTAGTGTGCCTAGTATGCCATATAGCCCAGGTTCAAATCCCAGTAAGGGTATGGCTAGCTGATGAGAGCTAAATAGCTTGAAATAGATCTATACTAGTCTCCCTTTATTTATTTATCAGCACAAATTAAAAAAAACACAAATATAACAAAGGCAACAGTAAAAATATTGGGTTTCTGTCGTGATGGACTCTTGTGACGAGCCGAAGGACAGATGATGGAAGCAGTTAGCTTCCTCCCATAATTGGGGCTTACCAGGGGTTGTAAAAATCTAATAGATACCTTTCACCCTGGCTTCGCTGATAACAGGTTAAGAGCCTGTGGCCTAATGGCTAAGATCTCTGCCTAGTGTGCCTAGTATGCCATATAGCCCAGGTTCAAATCCCAGTAAGGGTATGGCTAGCTGATGAGAGCTAAATAGCTTGAAATAGATCTATACTAGTCTCCCTTTATTTATTTATCAGCACAAATAAAACACACACACACACACACACACACACACACATACATATACATATATACATATATACATATACATATATACATATATACATATATACATATATACATATATACATACATACATACATACATACATACATATATACATATATACATATATACATATATATACATATATACATATATACACATATATACATATATACATATATACATATACACAATCATATTATTGCTGCTTCCTCCTCCTATGTTCCTCACCACTGTCCTGTGAGGTGGATTGGGTTGAGGGAGAGTGACTGGCCCAAAGTCACACAACTGATTTTAATGCCTAAGGCAGGAATAGAACTCACAGTCTCCTGGTTTCTAGCATAGTGCCTTAACCATACAGCAAGCTGGTTTGTATTGATAAGTATGAAAAATGAGTACTTTAGAGTTGAATATAGTTGGGTCTTTTCTTTGTGCAAAAGGGCAACATCATTTTTCTGCTGGGTCCGCATGAAGTTGGGTCTCCTAATTCTCAGCCTGTGAGCAAGAAAGCCTTATTTCTACCAATATTCAAGTAATACTTTCTTTATTCTTCCAATGGCATCCAAGGGCAGCCTGAAGGTATACAATTTCTGAAACAGCACTTCTATAATTAAACTTAGGAGTTAAATACATTACAAGACCTTTTCTAGCTGGGAAAAAATGCACTTTGGCCTTTTCAGGGTTATTTCCCCCTTTGAGTATTAAATTCAGTTCGTCTTGTTTCAATATTTATTTGAAAAATGCTTTATAATGAAAAATATGTATGTGGGAGATTTGTGCACATTTATCTTATGACTTACACAGTGTTAGACACAATTTTGCCTGACACACACTTTTTTGCGAGCCAGTTTACTATAATTTATTTTTCTGGTTATTTAATATATAGTTTTGCATCCCCTTTTAGTAATGTTCATAGTTTTATAGTATTACTTGTGCTGGAGTATTGCATTCCCAAATTTGAGCTGCACTGAAAATCTGTTTAGTCGAGCTTTAGTTTGAAAGGGCAAATAAGGCCAGGTATTTTATGTTAGAATTTGAGAGAAACCTATTTCCTTCACTTCTTACTTTATTATCTGTGCTTATAGTTGCGGCTCCCTTCAGAGTTGATTGCTGCACCCTAACTACATATTAAAATGTAATAGAGAATAGGTAAAAATCTACATTTGTTTTGTTTTCATTTACATTTAATTAAAAATTAATTAATTAATGTTGATTACTCTCCCATCATGTATTTAATAACTCTCCCTTTCTTTCTCACTTGAATTTATTATAGAATAGAATAGAATAAACAGAGTTGGAAGGGACCTTGGAGGTCTTCTAGTCCAATCCCCTGCTTAGGCAGGAAACCCTATACCATTTCAGACAAACGGCTATTCAATCTCTTCTTAAAAACTTCCAGTGTTGGAGCATTTACAACTTCAGAAGGGATGCACAGAAACCTTGTAACCAATCGACAAACTGTTTGCAATGGAAGATGGTTTAATGTGTTTTGTTTTGTTTGTTTATGTTTGCCTAAAAATATTTTTTTCAAAAAAAAATGGATACATTGCAAATAACCAAATGAAGTGAAGAAAAAACAACTCTTCCTCAGTAAAGGTGAAAGGAGGACTTGTCATTCCCACTCCCACTCCAGAGGTGCTATTCAGCCAGTTGTGACAGGTTCTGGAGAACTGGTAGTAGAAATTTTGAGAAGATAAATAGGCTGGACCCATCCCTGCTGCCTCCCAGCCTCCCAGCCGATCTTCTTCTGTTGTCCTGAACAGGAGAACGAAGTGAAAAAGCAGGTTAGTGGGATGGGGAGGGAATGGGGATTTTGCAGTACCCTTCCCTTGTCACGCCCACAAAGCCATGCCATGAAACCATGCCCACAAAGCCACACCCACAGAACTGGAAGTAAAAAAAAAAGAATTCTACCACTGTCCCACTCCACTAACATAACCAGGATTCCAAAGAAGCTCTCATATTTAATATTAGTAACATGTTTTGGAAGCCTTTTGCTACCCATGTTTTTCCCAAAAATAAGATCTGTCTTATGTTTTTTTGCAACCAAAAAAGGTCTTATTTTTGGCTGTGTGTGTCATCCACTGACTCACCTCACTTGCGCATGTCATTCCCAGCCTCCTTTTTGCTGTCAGAGGTCTCCAGGGCCTTCTTTTGAGGCTGGCAAGGCTTTCCTGAAGGCCTCTGCAGCCAATAAAAGAGCTCTGGGTCGATCCATCCCTTTTCCTGTGTCTCCCAGGTTGCGCCCGTCCTGTGTGTGAGAAAGGCACCCACTCGCCAGCCTGCCCACCCTTGGACTCTGGGGGCAGCACCTTCCCAGCACCCCGCTGCCGCGCTGCTTCCTTCGCGCCCTGTGGAGTTTCCCTGTGTCTCCCAGGTCGCCTTTCTCGCCCGTCCTGTGTGCAAGAAACTCTGCAGGGCGCGAAGGAAGCAGCACGGCAGCGGCGGCACTGGGAAGGTCCTGCCCCCGGAGGCCAAAGGTGGGTGGGAGGGCTGGCGAGCGGGCACCTTTCCCTGTGTCATGCACCTCCTCCGGCTGGCGGCCAAAGGGAGGGAAAGGCGGGAGAAAGAGTGAAGGCGACGATGGCGCTGCTCTTCTCTGCCCTCCGCGTGGTGTTGGGCCTTTTTTTCGCCGTCAGCGGGGGATCGCTGGAGACACCCACTGGCAGATGGTGAGCGGGGCGCCTCCGAGGCGGGAGGGGAAACTAGTCCGGGCCGCCGCTGGGGAGGCAAGTCAGGGCTGCAACCGTCCGGGCTGCCTGCACCTCCGTGCCCACCCCAGCCTCCCGTTCACCCCGGATCCAGCCACCTAAGCAGATCCCTCGCTGAGCAGCTCTTGCAGGAGATCCTCTAAGGAAAGGCTTGGCTTGCAAACTGTCTTCAGGATCTGTGCAGGGCAAGCCCGGTTCTTGCTTACTTAAGACGGCGGGCCCGTCCTCGCTTGCGGGGAGCCGCCTTTTCGGGCCTAAATCTTGGTAACCGGCCGGACAGGCGGCAGAGCTTCCCGGGCCAGTTGTGTCGCGCGCTTGCAAAAGAAAAGGCGCGCAGCTTCCTTGGGGAAGCAGCGCTCACAGCCTCCTGCCCGCAAAGGGCTTGTTTGCTCTCTTCGGAGGATGCTCCCTTTTCAGGGCAGGGGATTTCTCCCCCCACCTCTCTTTCACACACACTCACTCTTCCTCTCTCTCTCACACACACAAACACACACTCAATCATACTCTCTTTCACACACACAAACACCCCACTCACGCTCAACTTCCTTTCTCTCTCACACACACAAACACACTCAGTCATTCTCCGTCTCACATACACACACCACTCACAATCACTCTCACTCTTCCTTTCTCTCTCTCCTTCACACACCCACCCCATTCACACTCCCTTCTTGGGTCTTAAGAGACCTTTGTCCAGTGAATCTCAATTAGGGGTGGGGATGTTTTAAAGCTGGTTACAGTCTGATCATATTTAATGGGTTTTGTTCTCTCTCTCTCTCTCTCTCTCTGTGTGTGTGTGTGTGAGAGAGAGAGAGAGAGAGAGAAGAGTCTGAGCCCACAGGACTGCCTGGGTTTGTACTCAGGTATTTCCAAATCTAGGAGTTTCTCTGGCCTTTGGCCAACTTTCCATTTGTAGAAGCATTTTGGTGCCTAAGGCTGATGTTTGAATGTTTGTTGCTGGGGGTGGGAGAGAGCCCGTTGCAAGATTTTTTTTGGGGGGGGGGGGGACAGAGAACTGCCTGAATACAATCTGTATCATTCACTGGCACCAGAGGTTTACTCTTCCAAGCTTTGGGACTTGTGCTGGAGAGCCCATCCTTAGGGAACTTCTCTCTATTTGAATGTGTGTATTGAGACAGAGGGCTGTCTGTTTTCTTTTTTCCACTGAATTGGTGAAAATTACTTTGTAAACTTAAAAAAAGAAAAGAAAAATGGTCTGGAAGGAAGAGAGAACACTTTGGTTAAGATGAGCCACAAGATTTTAGGGAAACAAGACAGGGAAAGAGCAGAAAGACAGAGAAGGTGCAGGTAGATAGGCAGAAGGAAGGAAGAAGGAAGAAATAGGAAGGAGGGAAGGTGAAAGGATGGAAGGAGGAAGAAACAGAAGCGAAGAGGAAGAGAGAAATGGAAAGAGCAGAAAGACAGAGAAGGTAGATAGGCAAAAGAAATGAAGCTGAAAGAATGGAAGGAGGAAGGAAGAGAAAAGGAGGAAGGGAGTGAGTGAGGAAAGAAGAGAGGATGGAAGGAGAAAGGAAGGAAGAGAGGAAAAGAGCAGAAGACGGATAAGGTGAAGGTAGATAAGCAAGAGGAGTGAAAGAAGAAGTGAGGTGTCTCGAGGAGGGGGAAAACATTTAGTGACCAAAGTTACAATGGCATTGAAAAAAGTGACTGATGACCATTTTTTACACTTAGCGACCGTTGCGACCATTTTTCACACTTAGCGACCATTGCAGCATCCTCATTGTCATGTGATCAAAATTTTGTTTGGCAACAGATTCGTATTTATGCTGGTTTCAGTGTCCTGGGCTGACCTTTTGACAAAATATAAAATTTTTAATCAAGCCCCCCGCCCCCCCGTCAATGGTATCCCTCTTTACCAATCTGAAAATCTGGTCACCTTAGCCTTATCTCAAAAGACTTTGGCAGCTACTGTCGGACTCTTTACAAACTATTTGGGACTTATTACAGGCTGTGAATTAACATAATTCACAGCCTTTGAAATAAAAAGAGAATTTTTTTGGACTATGTGTCTGCTTTTTACTGTATCAGGAAGCCTAGGTCAGAACAATGATATAGGATACCTGCTTGAGCAGGGGATTGGAGTAGAAGACCTCCAAGGTCCCTTCCAGCTCTATTCTGATTGATTGTGTATCTTTGAGGGGCTCTCTCATTTAACATTAGTTTGAGTGCCTCATTCCTTAAAGCTGCTTTACAAAGCAACATGGCCCCTTGCTCCTAAAACTGCTGCTCCTTTGGTCCTCAGAATTGCATTTAGAACTAGAAAAGTGAAGTGCCTGGCCTCTTCTCCTTTGTGAGAAGGCCTGGCATTGCCTTTGTGGAGTGAAGTGTCTTGTTGAGAGAAATCCAATCAGCTTGCACAGCGTAATAAATATGCAGAGGAGATCATTATGAATCTTTGGTGGCCTGCTTCAGTAAAGAGAGGAGCATCTGAACTTTGGACCACAGAACAAGGGATCCTTCCCTTCAAACTTAGCATGCTTTATGAATTATAGAAACCACTGATTGCAATCTTTTCTTTGGAGTTCCCTTCTTCCCATTATGCCAGAACCTAATTTCCCCTTGAGGCCCCACGGCGCTTAATAAATGTTTATGTAAGAAGTGTGATGATTTGCTAGAAATGGCTTGTGGTGATGAAAGCCAGTCTTTTGAATAATTTTAAATACAGTAAAGAAATAAATGTGCAGGCTCCATCTAGAATGTTAAGTATGTAACTAGTGAGTGATTGTCTTTGACAGCTGGCATAAATAGGCCTGGCACCCAGATGCAATTTTGTTGCAGATTGTCGTTTGGGTATTTATTCTTGGATGATGTTGCCATTCTTCCACTGTAAAATAAGATTACATTTTGTGAACATGGCCATTGCTGACTTGAGGCTAATCAGATGGCATCCTCGCCACTGTTATGTTGAATTTCAGCTATGCTGAACAAAAGCAGAAATCACTGGGAATCACTGTGGAATTAGCAACCTTGCTGCATTTTAAGTTGTACATATGGGTTGCTTTTTGCTCTTTAAAGATCTGAAACTCCATCTTTTAATTAATTGCAACTTAGCTTAACAAATGTTCACTGAAGTAATGGCATGTTTATCTTGATGTTTATCTTGATTTTTGTGTGTACAGAGTTCACCAATAAACAGTCTGATTAAACAGACTGATTAGGAGAGACATAAATATATGTACTGTCTTGGGAAAGGAACTCAGGAGAGTTAAGTTATTGACTTCAAATCATGGCATAATTTGACTGCAAGCTTTTCACATCAGAATGTCTGCAACTTTATTAACATGCTGTAACATGTCCTTCCTGCTCCCCTCATAAGAAATGATTACAGATTTCTGGTTCTAAAAACCCAAATAAGGTGCAAAATATAGAATGGCTTTGATTGGGAAGTGCTTATAAATAGAGACGGAAGAAGAAAGAAGGAAAATTGTATAAAATGTGTTGAAAATTAAAAGATGTGAAAAATGTGTCACTTAAATGACAGTTGTTAAGAAGAGCATTGAACATTCACAAAACATGATTTTGAGGCGTATAGAGCAGTTGTGAAATCTAATCCCCCCCCCCACCGGTTTTGTGGCTGTGGCTTGGTGGGAGTGTCATGTGATTGGGTGGGCATGGCCAACTTTTTTCCACTTTCAGCTTTTTTTTTAGCTTTTTAAAACATTTTTTCCCCTGCTGGTTCAGACGAACTGGCAGGGAAAAATTCTTTAAAAAGTCTGTGTGGGGGGGAAGCTTCTGATAATCGCATGGCTTAGCTGTGAGCCATACAGTCATGAAAAGCATTTTTTTTTTACCACTGGTTCGCAGAATCAATCATCCCTATCACTTCAGCTGAACTGGGCCGAACTGGAAGGATTTCACCCCTGGTATAGAGCAACATAACATAGACCTGCCAAACTGTGGTCCTCAGGCCAGATGTGTCATGCACAGGTACGCTGACCCCAGCTCTGCAAAGAGAAAAAAACATTGTGATACATCATGATACATCATGTGATGCGACCAAGTTTGACACCCATGGGGAAAAATATATTCTTTTTCCAGAGGCTTCTTAATTTACACCACTCTTCACTTTCCTCTGATTATGCTTGCTTCCAAAACTTTCAGATTACTTGTTGTATTTTCTCTTTTAGCTGCTGCTTCCAGTATTGCTCCAATTGGTGATTAATAGGGAAAAGCTGTGTACTTCAATTGTTTTTGCTCAATGGTATTATTGTGAGCAAGTGAGAATAATGGAAAGTGAGGAAATGAAAAAATAGCCAGAGGAGAGGCTTGAAAAAGTAATTTCTCTCCAGTTCTAATCTACCACAAGAATTGTAGGTCATAACAATTGCGTATCTGTTGTAATTATCATATGAGTAACTGGGAATAAAAGCAGTGATTAAAAAGGAACTATAAAAGACCAAAATAAATTGTCAGTGATGACAGTAATTGGCCTCATATTTAGACAGTTTGAGTTGATTGTTCTTACCAAGACATCCAGGTGACTCCATAAGGCTATCTCAGAGCTGTTCAAATATTTTCAGTCAGATGTTCACATGCTTTGTGTCAGATTTATGTCTGTTTCTATTAAAAAATACTTGGGTTTCATATATCATTTTCCTTTGAGCGTTTTAAATTTCTGAGGAGAAACAGCAATCTCCAAAACAGGCTTGGAAGTATGGAGATCTAACATGTGATCCTAAATGCAATCCTAAATAGAATCAGGCAAAGTTTCACTTTATTTTGTTGGAAGTTAAAACCCACCCCTCTCTTAGAGAAATGAAATATTTTAGGAAATATTAAAAAGGCGGAATATTTCCCTTAAAAAGAGAAGTAGAAACTCAAGAGAGGCAGAAACTCAGCTGCCTCCACCTTTGTCAATGGGCCATTAGGGGCGTGGCCCAATTTATTCTACATAACAAAGGTAGGATTAGTCCTCTACGCATCTCACTACATGGCACCTGGGAAGAATCAATGCTCAACCAAACTTGGACTCAAAACACAGCCTATACAGTTGCCCTTGCACTGCCCCCTGGGAGCCCCACCACCAATCAGAATGCATTTCTTACACAGGAATGGGAAGTTCTGGAGTGGGGCCCAACAGACAGCATGAAACCAGGCACTCTCAGTATCTCAGCCATTTTTTCTTCTTCAACCAACATCTTGAAGCATGTAATCTCCCTTTTCTGTTCAGGAGCTCTAGCCATGTGATCCTAACCACCATTAAACCATCTTTCCAAGCAATCTCCATGTTTCCAGTGTCTTTTTCCCCACTTGGAACTGAACCCAGAAGGACATTTCTTCCAACAATTTAATAAAGGATTTTGTATCTGCTGATATACTTTAAGGTAAAGGTAAAGATTCCCCAAGCACACATGTGCTAGTCACTCCTGAGTTTAGGGGTTGTTGCTCATCTCTGTTTCAAAGCTGAAGAGCCAGCAATGTCCGAAGAAGTTTCTATGGTCATGTGGCCGTCATGACTAAACACCGAAGGTGCACAGAATGCTGTTACCTTCCCACGAAAGGTGGTTCCTATTTTTCTACTTGCCTTTTTACATGTTTTTGAACTGCTAGGTTGGCAGAAGCTGTGACAAGTAATGGGAGCTCACTCCATTACGCCATACTAGGGATTTGAACCACCAAATTGCCAACCTTTCTGATCGACAAGCTCAGTGTCTTAGTCACTGAACCATCACATCCCCACTATATGCTTCCTTTTACATTAAAAATGCAACACATAGGACCAAAATGGAAGTATATGTGTCCAAGTGACATTGGACACACAAGGAATTTTTCTTTGGTGCATATTCTCAGTGTACATAAAAAGACAAGATACATTCGTTAAGAATCATAAGGTACAACACTTAATGATAGTCATAAGGTACAAATAAGCAATCAGGAAACAAACAATATCAAATAGTATTTGCTCTATAATACACTTTGCTTTTCTGTGCCCACTCCCCAGCATGTGCCATGACCCCCCATTATATATCTTTCACTCTGCCCCCCTCTACCCCTTGAAGCATCCTAGTACCCTGAGAGGCTACATGATCTCCGGTTCATGACCGATATACTACTGATGTGTATCATTGCCTGATGTAGATAAGTAAAGACTATCTGATGGAGATGTGGCTCAGGGTTATATCTCTGTCCCTCTAGAGCTCTGATGTGTGCATTCCAAAAAGCTCAAAATTCAGTGCTATTGATATTCATATTGCAAAACGTGGCTAGTGTTATTTATGCTGGATGTCAGGTGCCTTATTATGATATGTTTCTGGATTGACTGTGAAATGGGTGGCTTGAAGACATATGTTCCAACTGCTTCTATGATTATACATCTAAACAGGATGAGCAGAGGATTTCATAGGATGAGTCGTTCAAAAACCAAAGCCCTTGAAGGAAATCAGGCTTCTTTTTTTAAAATTCCATTTTTTAGTAACCATCTCATACTGGTTCTTGGAAGGAAGTGAGCACCAGTTGTGGGGCTGAAAGTTGAATTAATAGCTAGTAGTATTTTAGTGTGATCCATCAAAACTGTGAAATCATAGCCCCTGTAACAAAAGTGAAAATGAATTAATAATGGTAACACAGTAAAGAGAAGTGCCAGCATTACCGTAAGGAACATATTTATATTCTTATGAGAACCTTTTCAAGAATATATTTTTAAGACTAGCTAGAAGCCTAAACTGTCTCAAGAAATGTATTGCCCGAAGCAAAAGAGATGGTAGTTTATCCATATCTCATCTACAAAAAATCAGCTTATTTTAGCACTGGAAATATAATAATACTTTCTACTATATCTGAAGCAGAATATTTAAGGAACCTGATACATATCTTTATCAGAAGACAATTGCTAAGGATTCAGAAGAAATTGTAGCCTTGCTGCCTTTAATACCTTTAGCCTAAGAAAATGGTCTCATTTAATTAAGCATGTACTGCAGGCGTTAAAAACAGATCTGATTATGTGTTAAATTAAGGCAAAGAAATCTGGGTTGCAAAAATCTAAACAGTCACTAGATGCCTTTCTAGTTCATTTTTTCTATATCTCTTTGCTGCCATTTTTCATGGTCATTCAAATTTATGCTCCCCGGAAGTGTGTGTGTATGTGTGTGTGTGTTGGCCCATTTTTCACTCATTTAGAACAAGGCCAAACTGCTAGTTTGGAACCTCCAAAAACTTTCCAGGGATTCCTAAGATGGTTTATAACCAAGTTCCCCAATCCCCAGTCCCTGGTTCGGCACAGGTCTGCGGCCTGCCAGCAACTGGGCCACACAAACAAGTGAAGCCTCATTTGCAGCATCCAAAAACATGTCCCCTCTGGTCTATGGAAAAACCTTTCTCCATGGAACTGGTCCCTGTTGCCCAAAAGGTTGGGGGCTGCTGGTCTATAGCACCCCAATATTGAAGTGGATATACTGTAGGGAAGCATATAGTATATACTTAAAGTGATGTTAGAGAAGTAGGCAGACTTAACTGGAGTTTAGTTTAGATTAACTCCTAGCAGGGCTTCTGGAAGAAATGAAATTCCAGCTAAGGGTATATTAACTGAAAATTTATTTCAGACAGGCCACCTACATTTAAAAAAAGATTTACCATATAGCCCAGATAATTTCTGGGAGTATAAATTTGCCCTTAGAGTCTAAAACTGGAGCTATCAACAGAGCACCACACCCACAAAAACATGTCTAAGACTTTAGATTTTAAAAAAATTCTAGTCAAAATTCAGAAACTACCATTTATGCTTTTGATCTTTGTTTTGTGTGTATGCTATGCGTGTGTCAAAATTAATACATGTTTTAATGAACACTAATCAAATTTACCCGATTGATACACTTTCTTTTGGTAGAAGAAATCTGTTGAATTCACTTCTTGGGTCTATTACGGACCTTTTCTTTATAAGATAAATCCACTGGAATATATTTTCTTGCCTTGAAATATTTAGCTTTTAGAAATGGTCATTAAGGAGGGCCATTGCTTTTCTATCTGCCCTCATAACTGTGCTTTGTTTATGCCTCCAAGGGAGGGGGGGAACTCAAATTTTGGAACTGAAGATTCAGCAGTTTCTTCATAACACAGTTAATGTCTGAAGTGTATCTCTAGGTCACTTTCGGCTTGATGAAGATGTTTTTATTAGAGTCAGCATGTTGACACTGTATGATTTATATATCTGCAGCTAGATTTGCCAGGGAGATTCTGTTGTCCTACATGTGGTAATTTCAGTCTTGAAACAGCCTCCCATGGACGACATCTGTTTGAGTTATGGCTGTGACAGTTAGTGTGAATGACAGTCTGTCTCTGTGCATTAGACACTACAAGATTATTGCAACAACACTGCTAAAGCATAAAATCTCATCAGGAATAATGAGGGAACCCTCGCCCATCTACACTCGGTACCTACTTTTGTTCTCCCTGTTTTGGCAATTGCACACAGAGAAAGTCTAATCACAAAGCGCTTGAAATAACATGAGTTAATGTGACAGGTTTTGACCAGATTGCTTAGCCTTCTTTTACAGATTATGAAAAACAATTTAGGACTAATCCATACAGTAAGTGCAGCAGAGAGAGATTTGCAGCAATTCTAAAACCTGACATTATTCAACAGATGGTCGTGGCATTGTGGATGCATGGAGCTGAACACTTCCAAATACGATCCTTTAAAATATTGGTGTAAATATGCAGCAAATATCAAGAAAGTCCTGAATTGGAGGGCCAGTTCTGCACTTAAGCAGGGTATAGATGTCACAAAAACATAGTAAAATATAATGAAGTGAAACTATTATGATTATTGCTGTTCATGTTGCCTATTTACTGACAGAAAGAGGTGTTTGTTAAATTTCCTGTCTGAAATGCCTTAATAACCTGGGTCAGTTCTAGATACTGTGATAATGACTTGGCAAAGAGAAAGTGCCATTTGCTTTTCTATTTCAGACATTAACAAATCTTAGATCAATCCCTGTGTAATATCTGCTGAAGGGAAGCTCTGAGTCTACATCTGAAGTGACATGGGTCAGAATGAAGGTGGCAGAAAACATAGATATCTAATGGACTGTCTGTCATGTCTTTTATATCTATTGAAAAAACATTGATATCTGGAAACACCAAATTTATGGTACCAAGGAACAATAACAACAACTAAACCAATATACCTTGGCTATTCCAAGATTAAAGGTAAAGGTTCCCCTCGCACATATGTGCTAGTCGTTCCAAACTATAGGAGGCAGTGCTCATCTCTGTTTCAAAGCAGAAGAACCAGCAGTGTCCGATGATGTTTCCATGGTCATGTGGCCAGCATGACTAAACACCAAAAGGTGCACGGAACACTGTTACCTTCCCACCAAAGGTGGTTCCTATTTTTCTACTTGCATTTTTACATGCTTTCAAACTGCTCGGTTGGCAGAAGCTGGGACAAGTAACGGGAGCTCACTCTGTTATGCACTGCTAGGGATTTGAACCGCTGAACTGCTGACCTTTCTGATTGACAAGCTCAGCATCTTAGCCAGTGCACTTAACCAGTGCATCCAAATATGAACACTTCCAAATATGTTCCTTAAAATATTGGTGGTAAATACACTGCAAATATAAACAGAGTCCTGAATTAGAGGGTCAATTCTGTGCTTAGGCAGACCAAGGGGTATAGATGTCATAAAAACATAGTAAATTCCAAGATTACTGGTAATTTCCCATCTAGGACACTCTTATATCTTATATATTAAACTTCCATTAAACATAGCCTGGAAAACCTCAGTGGTTTCAAAGTCTGACACCCACATTATTCAGTGGAACTTGCTAATACACTCATATTTTCCCTCTGATTTTCCTTTGGTGCTGTCTACCAAGCAGTTTCTGGAACTAAATAAAGCTTTTGATAAAAATTTAAAACCTGTATGTAGTTTGCATTCTCCCCAGAGGCTTACTGAATTTTAATATCATAATTTGATAACACCCTTCAAAATAAGGTATAATGAATGTGGGGATCTTTTTAATGTCAGCCACGAAAGGAAGTAACGGTAAATAGATAGCAGCCAGAACAGTCCATTGGAAAACCATATGTCTCTGCATGTGATAGAATGTTGTCCTAATTCCCAAGATGGAGGGAGTGTTTTCCAGAGGAGCACGGGACAGTACAGTTTAGATCAGTGTTTCTCAACCTTGGCAACTTGAAGATGTCCAGACTTCAACTCCCAGAATTCCCCAGCCAGCATTCGCTGGCTGTGGAATTCTGGGAGTTGAAGTCCAGACATCTTCAAGTTGCCAAGGTTGAGAAACACTGGCTTAGATAGTCTGCTATAGCTTGGAAAGATTTCTGTCTATAGGTGAAGAACAATAAAGTAAACTATAGGTAGGTCTCATTTCATGACTGTTAGAAGTTAACAACGACACAGAAAAAAATGATTCATGACTGTTTTTCTTACAACCATTGCAGCATCCCCATGGTCATGTGATCAAAATTCAGATGCTTGGCTACTGACTCATATTTATGACTGTTGCAGGGACACTGTCATGTGATCACCTTTTGTGACCTTCTGTCAAGCAAAGTCAATATTGAAGCCAGATTCACTTAACAATAACTGCATCACAACTGCAGTGATTCACTTAACAAGTTTGGGAAGAAGGGTTGTTAAAATGGGACAAAATTCACTGGACAAATGTCTTGCTTAGCAACAGAAATTTTGAGCTCAATTGTGGGTTATTAGTGTGTTTTTGGAGCCTGGCAGTGTGTGACATTAATACATATATTACAAGAAATGGGGCTTCAGTTACACTGTTATGACCTCTATCTTTACACTTTTGACCTGCTCTTTGGAGATGCTGCTGGTGTCAGCACTCTTGTAGGGTGATTTTTTTTTTTTAGTGGTGAGTGACTAACACCTTGTGATCTTTCTGGAGTAGGTGACAGCTTTAGAAACATTTGCATAAATTAAATGAACACATTTTGCCTTTTAAGTTTTTCATCCCTTGACTTCTGCAGTGTTTCTGAAGTGGCTAATTCAGAACTACTTTGGTTTTTTAAAAAATTTATTGCTTGTTGCGGTATGTACACTTTTTTTATGGAAGTATGTCTGTTTTGGGAGTAATATAACATATTGTTCCCTACAATAAGATTGTATTAAAAAATCTAATTGAGTTATGGGGGAAAAATCAAGAGCCACTGAAAAAGCTTATTTACAGATATTTCTCTCCAGCAGTTAGAAATAGTTCCACAATGGCTTGCCATAGAAAAATAACAGAACTATTCCACAAATCTGTGAAGAAAAATGTAAGGTAGGAGAAATATTTCTCGCCTAGGGCTTGCTGAAAATGGTAGCAGAGCAGTTTTTAATCCTTTTCTTCTTTTTTTGTTCCCTTATCTGGCTTTTCCTCACCATCATTCTCACCGCTGTTGAGGATGCTCAGTTCTGAAGATGGAGTAAGGAAGTTTCCTGAGTGAAGAGAAGAGCCTTCTAATAATCCAAGATTTTCTTCAGTCGATCTTATATGGACCTGATGCATCTCCTTTCTGGGCTCTCAAAGCTTTGGCATCAAATAAATGGCTACTATGGGGAATTCACAGGTTCATAATGGAATATCCTACAACATCAAGGTGACCTTCATTGATGAACTCAAGATGCCTTTTTCTAGGCTATGCAAATGAATGCAAATTCTGCCACCTTGTAATGGTATATGCAAATGACCTTGAGGGAGGACAAGAAAAGGTAGCAATAGCAATAGCAGTAGACTTATATACCGCTTCATAGGCCTTCCAGGCCTCTCTAAGCGGTTTACAGAGAGTCAGCATATTGCCCCCAACAATCTGGGTCCTCATTTTACCCACCTCGGAAGGATGGAAGGCTGAGTCAACCCTGAGCCGGTGAGATTTGAACCGCTGACCTGCTGATCTAGCAGTAGCCTGCAGTGCTGCATTTAACCACTGCGCCACCTTGGCTCTAGGTGTGGCCTAGGAGTGATCAATCAAGAAAGGAAGAGGCCTCCACTGGTTTAATGGTCAGAGAAAGAAATCTAGAAGGGACCTGCCCTAATCAATCAGGTTTTTAAAAAGTGAGAGCAGGAGATTTGTACTTTGACACTTGCAAAAGTCTGTTAATGTAGCCTTGCAATAAAGTAGAATTAGCTCATTTGGCCGTGTTTCCTATCTGGGAGGCCTAATACAACTTTGCTATCTAAAGAATTAGGATAGAATTATCACAAATACTACATATTCATTGCATTGTGAAGATTGATAGGAACATAAATAAACACAAGAGCCAAGGTGGTGCAGTGGTTAAATGCAGCACTGCAGGCTACTTCAGCTGACTGCAGTTCTGCAGTTCGGCTGTTCAAATCTCACCGGCTCAGAGTTGACTCAGCCTTCCATCCTTCTGAGGTGGGTAAAATGAGGACCTGGATTGTTGTTTGGGACAATATGCTGACTCTGTAAACCGCTTAGAGCGGACTGAAAGCCCTATGAAGCAGTATATAAGTCTAACTGCTATTGCTATTGCTATAAATTCACAGTTCCCTTACAATGGGAGTCATAATAGAATTATTTTATATCCTTTTTCTTTGAAATGTTCTTCTGAGGAACCATTGACCACCAACTTATTCTTATTCTTTTTATTCCTATTTTACATTGTGTTTTATTGTTGTTATGTTGTGAGCCATTCAGAGTTGTCTGGAACTGGGTGACACACCTAAATTGAATGTATTAAAATTACATTGTAGCCTAAATCACTGTATTTGATTTAGCTCTAAGTAGATCAAGAAAAGCTCTCTTCAAAAGCTTATCCTAGATGGCAGTACCAATTTCAAGAGACAGAGCAACTATGATTAGAATGGCAATGACTGATGAATTGTTTGTCAGAAATGTCATTTGTAATCTATACATTCAAGTTTCTTCATCTTTGTCCTTTTCAATAACATTTTCTCTTTCAATTTCCCATTTTCCTGGGGTGATAATAATAATTGTTCACTGCAAGATTATTATAATATTAAATTTACTATTCTGACACAATAGTGTCTTTTTATTATTTTCTAGAGAATGTGGGGGAATTCACTCACAACTTTCACCTTACTTTTATCATCAGTAATAATGAGAAAGGAAAAAGAAAAACTAGAAAAGGGAGAAAGAGGAAGCTGTTTAGGTAATAATCTAGCTAAGAAATTATTCATTATTTGGGTTATAATTATTTGGTTCTTAATTAAAGGTGTTAAAGGTAATATCACAGGACTTACTGTAAGCTGTTCTGCCTTTTGTAAGTGACTAATAGTGATTTTGTCAATGTTTTTTTACCTCATTCAAATCCAAAACCTCTGGCAAAGTTTCCAATGATTTTGGCAACTTAGTCATGGCCTTGCTTGTAGTCAGTTTATGATTTTTTCCCCCTGCGGCCATTGATCAAACAGTAAATTGTTTACCTTTTTATTACAAAAGCAACATTTGCTGTTGTTTGCTCCATGTTGAATTTTTACCTTCATGTAATTAGTTCGCAAAGCTTGTTCCTGAGTTGCTAAAATAAACTCTTCAGTTTCTTTCTTTAAACAGTGCTGATATTAACCAATTCCAGGTAGGTTTTTGTCAGCTTTTCCTTCTATATTCATCATGTATTGACCATGCATTGGCTTATTCTTCCAATTAACAAATCGATTTTCAATTGTTTCTTTTCTACATTCAGCTTTTGTTACTTTTGTTGTTTTTCAAGAGCTTTCCTTCATTGAGTTCCTTTAGCCAGAGGTCTTGGCTTTTCTCGAGTTTTGTTACACTACTTCAGCTACTGAATAAAAGGTTACAGTGTTTAAAAGGACCTGCCTGGTTTTTTCAGTTATAATACTCCACAGTTTGTTTCACCTGTAGGAGTTCTCACCCCTCTTCAGCTCTAGATGAATGTCACATTTTGGGTGCAAAACATTTATAATTATTATTATTTCATATTAGCAAGATTTCAAATTACATGTGTTTAAATTTATTTCTCAGTAGTTTTGAAGAACCTTGGACCTAGTGTCAGAGTATGATTTGTGGGTAGTTGAATCCTATTGCCACACTCTTAATATCTGCTTGAACCTTTATTTTCCAAAGTGTCAGTTTAGTGCCATAGAAGTGATTTTGGAGAATTCACTGCAAACTGCTTTCTAAGTGGCAGTTATTTTGAATGAGTGGATGAGAAACACTGTTCTTTGAACCTTTTCACTATATAGAGACATCATGTTCATAACTTTTAGAAGCTATGATAGTTTATCAATTTTTTTAAAAAAAAGAAAAAAGAAAAATCTGGGTATGAAAATCCTAGCTCTAACTCTAATATTAAATGATATTAAAACAATAATTTATTGCATAAAACACATATGGTCAGGTAACTACACTTGAACTGGGAGTGATAGAAGTAACAGTTAAAACTCATTTTGTTTTGGAGACAGGAGCTGACGTCGCAATGATACTACGTGCGATCTCGGAGCTCCGAGATCGTAGTTGATCCTTTTGTCACTGGATATTCCTTTTGGACCTAAACCATCCTGAAGACATGGTGACAGGGAAGAGTATATCTTGCTTATCTCAGGGACACTGCAAAGTCCCTGATTGATCCAAAAGAATCTCTTCTTGCCAGCAACAGAAGTGCAGCCAAAAGCTGCTGAAATTGGGACAGCTCCGGAACGGGAGGAAAGCTAAAAGAGAAAGTGTGTCCATCTGGTGAGGAAATCTTATTGTTATAAAAGACACTGCCCCCCCCCCAAAATAAAGCTAAATTAAATTTGAAAACAGAAGAAAATAACCAATGAAATTGAACTACATTGACAGTGTGTTGTCTTTTTAAAATTTTCTTTTATGGATGGAATTTTTGCAAATATTTCCTATTTTTTAAAGTGAACGGATTAGTTTTTCTTCTACTTCTTTTTTTTACCCATGGATTAAAATCTTTTTATTTTTATTTTTATAATACTGGTTTGGATGATTTTTTTTCTATTTTGCTTCACTTAAGAATTTGTTTCTTTTAAGCGTGGAATATAAAGAATATATAAAAGGAATACAAAGAGGGTTGTAATATCAGAGGGAAAGGAAATAACACTGCCACTTGGAGGCTGGAGGTTTGAGTCCTGGAAACATTGTCCTTTCTTTTTTCGCTTTGATCATTTTGATTTTGCACTTCAAGGTTCTTCAGCTTGTTTATAAGGAGAAGAGCATGAGTTGTTGATATAGGTGCTCTTTGGGAGCTTCATTGGCAGCTGGAGAGAAGTGAAAACAAAGCCTTGTTTTGAAAGATTATAAATGAACTTGTGTCAAATCTAATAAAAAGTTTCGAATGCTAGAGTGGCAGTATTTACCAGTTGGAAGAATGGCACAACATCCAAAAGAAACCTATACATTGCAAAAGATTCTGTTTGAAATTCAAAAATTATTAGAAGTAACAGAGAAAATTGAGAAGAGATTGAAAACATAGATTGTAAAACAGTAAAATTTGATGGAAAAATTGAAGATGTTTATCAAATGGAAAAAGTGGAGGTTAGAGTCCTAAAAACTTAGGGAAAAATGAACAAAGAGACAAGATAATTTTTGATACCAACAGTGAACCGAGCATGATTGGAAAT
Source organism: Thamnophis elegans (assembly GCF_009769535.1). Taxonomy (NCBI): domain Eukaryota; kingdom Metazoa; phylum Chordata; class Lepidosauria; order Squamata; family Natricidae; genus Thamnophis; species Thamnophis elegans. The sequence continues at coordinate 74,196,044 of NC_045544.1, read as the reverse complement.
GGAAAGAGTGGAATATGGAAAGGGGAGATAGATGGACAGAATCTCTACCCCAGATTTCGAGGTATAGAAGAAGAAAAAAGAGAAGAATTGATGGATCTAAGGAGAGAAATTTTGTCAAAAGCACTATTGATAACCAAAGATAAGCTGATTAAAAAAGCAGATGGAGGGTTTTGAGATTATATAAGATATGCAACAAGCAACAAGTTGTAAAGAGAAGTCCATACAAATCTTATTAAGGAAACAACCAGAAGACTAATCCCACAAATGGCAAAAGACATAAGACTGCACTATTACTGGAAAGACACAGGTTGATATATGAAAGCTTATAATAAAAAAAACAGTCAAATTTAGTTAAATTTAGAGCATTATGTAAAAAATGAAGTGATAATGGATATAATTAGATAAATAATTGATAATGATAACAATGTATACATATGTATTGGTTTGATAAGAGGAAATTTGATATAAATTGCAAATGGTGACTACAAAAGGAAGTTTAGAAATTCTGTTATGTATGAAAGCTTATAATAAAAAGTTAAGTCAAATTTAGTTAAAAATAATGTATATATATGTACTGGTTTGATAAAAGGAAATGGGATATAAATTGTAAACAGTGATTAAGAAAGGAGGTCTAGAAACTTTGTTATTAAATATAATCAATTTTTTATTTAGAACATTTCATAAAGATGTAATGTTACCAGATGATAATGGAAACAGTTAACAAAATGCCATTATGTTACTTTTCTTTAAATTTTGGAATATTTTATATAAAAGGACGTTAAAAACAATTATAGTCAAATGAAGGTTGAGGTATGATGATAGTAATATATATATAAATATATTTGATTTAAAATATATAACTTGATATGAATTGTAGGTGATGACTGTGGAAGGGATCTACGAAAGTTTTTTGTAACCAATTGACACACTTTCTACAATTTGTAATGGAAGATGGTTTTGTGGTGTTTTTTGTGTTTTGTTTGTCTGTGTTTATTCAAAAATAAAAAAAAATTCTTATATGTATGTATGTATGTATGTATGCATGCATGCATGCATGCATGTATATATAAAATTCATTTTGTATTTTCTCCTTAATGTGTCTTTTTTAGGGGAGGTGGGGATGAGATATGTTTACAGTTCCATTAATGAAATGAGACATTTTCACAGTACAAGTCTCATAAAAAAATACCATAGTATAAATCCTGCTGAAGATATTTTTTCGGGTCTCAGAACTGTTTTCAGTATTAAAGGGAAAAAAAATCTTATCTGTATATTAGGGGTAGAGGAACCATACATCTCTGGGAAGAAGCTTTGTCTATAGCTTTGATTTTTTTTCTCTTCATTTAAATGGAAAAAAAATCATTAGAGGTTTGGAAAAGCTAGCCAAGGCAGTGTAAAAAGAAAAATTAAGTTAAACATCTTGGGTCAGATCATGAACAGTCTCTGTTAAGAAATTGATCCACAAAGTGGAGTATGAAATATGGGAGAGAAAGACTTGTTTAGAAATTCACTCTCATTATATTGACTTGTCCTTATTTTATGCCATTAACTCTTATTATAAGCTTAAAGCTGTTCATAAGAGAAGGATAATAAATGTCTTTTTAATGTGCTCTAGGAGAATGTGTGGCTGTCCCTGGGAACCCTGCCATACAAAGCAGGGAGACAATTGCTTTAAGCCTGCCTTCCAAGGATAACAATTGCCTTCTGAGAACTTGGTTTTATTTCCCAGTGTTTTGTATTTGTGGAATTTATCATCTACTTTTAAATATACTAATTGTAAAGTGGTGAATATATGCAATAATTTAGTTTTACCAAGTTTGACTCCCTCCTAATATTTTGGCATCATAACTTCCAGAATTCCTCTTAGCATAGAGATTTAGGGGAGTGATGATCCAAACAATTTGTAAGGTAGCAAGTTGTGATCTTGAGCTGAACTGGGACAGTTACTATGTTTAAGCCAAATCAGTACAATTTAAACCAATGTTTTTCCCACCCCCAAACTTGGCAATTTTAAGATGTGTAGACTTCAGCTCCCAGAATGACTAGAGAATTTTGGGTGTTGAAGTCCATAAATCATAAATTTTCCAAGTTGAAGAAATGGTGTAATAAAGAGATGATGGAACTTTCTTTGAAAATATGATAACTTTCCTATTGTGGAATGATCTTTTATTCATTCTTCACTCTTCAATGAGAGTGGTAATTAATGGCAGAGCATATGTATTCCATGCAGTACATTATTGTTTTGATAGCATTTAATATTAGAGTTAAAGTTAGGATTTTCATAGATCTTTTTTTCTTTTTTAAATTTGATAAAGTAGCATAACTTCTAAAAGTTATGAACATGATGTCTCTACATAATGAATGTATAACATTTTGATATACTACAATTGTATAATAATGTATATTAATAATACATTAAAACAGATTGTATCTCACTGATGAAATTTCATTGCAAATACATGTTTACTTATTTTAAAGATAGTATTGGAATACCACAATTTTTAAACTTAGGATCAATGAAACAAAGGAATAGCAATCTACCTCCCCCCCTTTTTTAAAAAAGGTTTTATTCAAAGTACTAGTTTGTTATGTTTAATCATAATTTCATGGTATTTCAATTTAAGTAATTTCTGTTTCATCCCCCCCCCAAATAATCAATGTAGTATAATAATGTGGGGAAAACAATATATTTTAAAAATGTTAGAAGAGAAACAAACTGATCAGACTGAATCATACTAAGATGTTGTGTTTAAAAGAGCTAAGTTAACAGAAGAGGGAAGGCTTTCTCATTTGGCTGAATAGTTTCTTCCCTAACCCTAGACTTGCATCTCAGAGAGAACAGTTTGAAGTTTCATTGCTAATAAATCATTTACTGCTTCATTTATGAAGACAGGAAGAACAACTTCATTTAAAAAAATTAAGGAACTAGCAAGGAATCAAAGAATTAGCAAGGAATGAAGGAACTAGCAAGGAACTACCAGAGGAGAAAAACATATCCTCATCAACACTGCCAGGGGAAGCCATACTCACTAGCACTGATGATGTTACCTCGTTGGTTGCAAGCAAACAATCAAGGTTAAAGAACACCAACTTAACAGTTTTAGGAAAGTAAGTAGAGGGGAAGCAGATTTTTAAGAAGTCTGGTTTGAAATGATTGAAGGCTATCAAGGTTAAAAACCACCATCTTGATTGGATTTATTATTAAATTAGATCCAACCTTTCATTTTTGAACATACTGTATATGTTGTTCCTGCCTCTTAATTACTGTCCCCACCCAACAACAGCCCCCTGGGATAGGTTGCACTTGAGAGACAGGGAGAAATTGATCCAAAGCTCCTGAGTGAGCTTCCATGATTGAGAGTGGACTAGAACCGAACTTCTGCCTGTCCATCACCATTATTGCTACAATATATTGGCTCATTTTATGTCCTCAGAAAGAGTTGGCAGTTATATAGTTTCAAGAATAATGAAATGAATTCCCTGTGTATGATCCAGTTGCCACCAATTCACAAGTCTCACTTGTTTACTTACAAAATATATATTCATTATAAACAACTAAGGCAATTAATTGACTAAGCCAAGTTTAGAACAGGCACACCTATAATGCCTTGAAGATCAAAACTCTTAGGCATGTACTGGGCCCACTTCCCAGTAACGGGTTCACTGCCAAATCTTTTTGCAATTAGAGTAACAGAGAGAAATGCCATTTGCACATTGTTGATACAGTGTCCAATGTGCCAGCTGATTTCACTCAGTAGTGGATGTTGAACAAAATGGCATTCTGTGACAAATCAATACAAAAAAAGATGGGTCATTTAACACCATTTGCTGTGATTACTATATTTGTTATCACTCATAAAACTGAAAGCAACATTTTCTCATTCTCTATATTTTGGGAGAGAGAGATTAGTGCCTTTCACACCTATATGAAGACAACAGCATGGTGCCCTTTGCTAAATCTCAAAGTTGGGAAGTCATTTATCTGTAAGGATATACTGTAGTGGGAAAATATTCAGGCAGCCTCATCTTCTGATGATGGACCCAATTCTCATTTCACATTGATCTTTTTATACGTGCAACAGTCTTACACATGTAACGGAAAAACATTTCACAACATGTAAGAGTCCATTATTGTAAAAATTGAGCAATTAACGTAATAGTGGTTTTCTAGTTTCTGATATGTGCCTGTTCAAGCATAAACAGAAGCAAGGGATATGGTGTGTATTTGTTGGAATATGGTTGCGTTCCTATTAGTGCATGATTCACTAAAAGAAAACAGGAGTGGCCCTTGGTCTATAGTGTTTGACATATTAGCATGAATATGGATCCTATTAGCAGAAATACATGTTCTTCCCTGTCACTGAAGTTTGAGTTTTAGTTTGTGATATTGGTATTAATAAAAGCAGCAGAGGATATTAAGGTCTGGTATCATAAGGAGTATGTAGAAAGGGATATTTTGTAGGAAAATTTAATCTAATCACCACACAACAAAGTTTACTCTCCTACATCTTTAGGAGGAAGATTCTATGAAGATGTGGGCTGCTGCCAGTTCGGACCAGTTCGGGGAAACCAGTAGTTCCAACCACTGGCTTGGCCTGCTCACCCACCCAGCTCTATCCCATCCTATATATTTCACTCTCTGGCTCGCTTGTTCCGCTTACGCAGTCCAGCTGATTTCTGTGCCTCGCCCATTCTTCTCACCACGGCTGCCCAAGAAGTGTACTGGAAGCCTCATGCAGGAAATTGCTCTGTGTTTGAAGCTGTGCATGTGGTCACATTTTCTGTTCTGCACTAGCTGAACCAGTTGTTAGATTATGTGAAGCCCATTTCTGATTCTATGTAAATATTCATTACTTGACAACTGCAGCATTCAGTGTCTCATTGTATCACCTCTGGTGTAAGGATTTCAAGTGAATAATTTCACACACCCCTATGCCAGTGATTAGAGACAGAGAAATAATAACAACAGCTCTTTGCCTCATCTAAATAATGTCACATTATTTTTTCTTCAATATGAACTTAGATTGCATTACATTTTTATACTTTAAGAGTCTATCCTAATCTAGCTACAGTTTATATCTTTGGAATACTTTTAGAAGAATCTGTATGACACTTTAATATGATTGTCATAAAAAATAACTTTTGATACACTGGAAATTAGGCTGGCAACTATTTCATTTTTGTGCATTGCTCTGTCTGTGCAAACTAGCTAAGAACTATTTCATGACTTCTAAGATCTCTATATAAGCTAGTCGTGATTTGGTAAATGTCAGGAAAAATACAAATGTTGATGATTACCAGTAATTAAGACCTTTAAGAAATGTCAGGAACCATATTTATTTGTGCATTTGTTGCTTTTTGAGGTTTGCTTGTCCGTTTCATTTATTGCCTTAATTCTTTTTCCATTACCAAAAGAGGAAAGAACTTACCAAAAAATGCAAATAGGCTTGCGGCCAAAATGGATTGTGAGAAGCTGTATACACAACATCCCTCTGGATGTAATCTCACATACCTCTTGTCCTGACAAGATGCTTCCAATTGACAAACTTGGAAAAAAGGCTGAAGTGGAATTTAAGTACCTTGAATCTGAGAAAGGGGGCAGTCTCTAATTAAATTAAACTGGGTTCCGCTACTTCAGATCAACACTAAATGAGGCACATTGCAAGAAACAATATATAGATGAACATTAATTTGAACAGTTTCTTACAACCGCCGCTTGAGTCACCAGGACCCTTCAGTAGTCAAAGGATTGTATTTGATTGTATTTGAACTAATTCAACCTCAATGAAGTGGATGAAGAAAATCCTAGAGGAATTATCCTTCCAGTCAGATTTCAGATCTGGGGATGGGTAGTGTGTCCATCTTTGTTCTTGACCTCTCAAAAACTTTCAGTACCATCAACAATGGTATATTTCTGGACTATCTAAGGGAGTTGGGTATGAGGTAGCATTGTATTGTGTTGATTTTCCTTTCTCCTGGGCCAGTTCCAGTCAATATTGATCAAGAATGAAATGTCCTGATCCCTGTTCCTCTTCTGCAAGTTCCTTCAGGGTTCAGTATTTTCTCCACTCCTGTTTAACATCTGTATGAAGCCAGTGGGCAAGGTCATTTGTCACCATCGGTGATATATCATCAATATACGTATGATACCCAAGAGTACATCTTCACCCCTAATGAATTAAATGATGCTATTGATACTCTAGCTCAAGCTGTGGATGTGTGGAAAAAAAGAATTCAGCTTGACCATAGCAAGACTAGAAGGGGTATTGTGGCCTTCAGTTCCAGGAACTTAACGTCCTTGGAGCTGGTGCACTTGGAGCACTGATGATGTTCATGAATAAAGGTGAATATACACTTTCCAGGATAATGTTGCAGGATCCAATCTGGATTGGTTACCTGAACCAGAGATTTTGTCTTCTGAGTTTCCGGACTCATTTTGGAGCCCATCTTCAAAGAGAAGTTCCCTGAAGATGGGCTTCAGCATGAGTCTGAAAGCTTGGAAGACAAAATCTGTAGTCCCAGATTAGATCCTGCAACTGATGATGTTACCTAATTTAGCAATGAAATGTCTTCAAGAAAATAACTTAGTTAAAAGAGCACCAAGGACCCCTCATTTCAACCCTAAATTACAGATTCTCCTCTATGAATCCAGCTATTTTTTGGATCCTGCTAAAGGGCTGTATTGATTGAACATGTTGAACTTGTCTGTCTATTGTGTTTCCTGGTTTCAGATTCTGATTTTAAATTCTTGTTTTAAGTGGGTTTTTGTTGTTTATATTCTCTTTATTGATTATGTTGATTGTTTAATTATGTGAGCTGCTCAGAGTCACAAATATGTGATGGGGAACTATTGAGAATGAATGAATGAATTAATGAATGAAATGAAATAATGAAATAAAGGCCTCATTTTCTTCTAGTTTATTTGAAGATTCTAATAATGGAGTGCAGCTATCTTATTTTCCTGAGCAAAGAATATTATATTCTTATCTAAGACCATCCTGTGCAATCATGCATCCAACTCTGAGAAGGATGCAAAAGATCAAGGAATAAAGAAAAGGGATTAGTTAGCTTGGTCAGAAAACTTAATCATAGAAATCTATGAAATAACAAATGTTGCAGACAGATTCATGTTGGGGAAAAAAGAGAAAGCTTAAGTTATTTGAAAAGCTACTGGTCAGTGTGAATATGACTTGGCTGGCATGTTATTGGTCTGATTCCCTATGAAGCAAATCACTATCACAGCTCTTAATTTGTTGGTGTTGGGAGGTTACAGATTATAAACATCATTAAAAACTGTAATTGACACTTAATAATTCATACCAGCAAATAAAGTCAAGTTTCAACAGTAAATTAAAGTAATTATCTAAGCATTTAGTAATTAGTAGAGTGTGTTAGTTTTTGGATATTACTGATAGAATTCATGACTTTCTGGCTTGTTACAATTGACTTAGAATTTGTAACTTATTGTAACATACACATCATCATAGATTTTTCATACTAACACCTGTTTGCAGATTGATTTTAACAGTCCAAAGGAAGATCCAAACTATCATCTGTTTTCTGTATGAGAAAAAAGTTCCATTCCTAGCAATCCATCAGGATTCATTTTTTCCTATTCTTCAGAACATTTCTGCTGAGAAAAAAGTGATAGATTCCCATGAGAAGTCAGGAGGACACTTAATAACTTCCGTAACAGAAATGGAAGGGGTTTTTTTTCTTTCTTTTCTGGGGCATCTTCAATTCCATCCTCAATCTGATTTAGCTCCTTGATTCTCCTCTCCACAACAACAAGGTGATCTAACTGCACTGCTATGGAAATTCTGAAATTCCTATCTATGTAACCAGCAATGTTCTAACTTTTTAGAACTTTACTGGTGACACAGATGGGAGTTTCAGAATTTCCATAGCAGTGCAGCAATATAATTCCAATCCAAAGTATACACATGTGTAGACACATATTGCAAATAATGGCTAAGTTAGAAATAATGGGTTCAGTTATAGTTACAAAGGATTCCAGTGTGTATAACTGGGAAATATCTATGTCTGAAACCTTTGAAAACCATGACCAGTTTAAATCAACATTTCTGGACTAGATGGACCAAATACATACCTTAATTTCAAGCAAATTCATATATTTAGCTACCATTGTGCTAAAAAGTACTGAATAACTGAAAGGTTCAGGAAGTATTTCTTTCAGCTCTAATAATAGACTACAGAATTATTAGTTTCTAGAATGTTAGAAACTGTTAGCATTTATCTTTAATGCTGCAGCATTATCATACGTTTTATGATAGAATGTGCCAGAGAAGGAGTGGGGTTAATCCCAGCAGGCTCACCAAGAAGGAGACAGAGAAGCTCGAATTAAAACATTGCAAAATCCTGAACTGGGTGGGGAAGGGAAGAAGATGTTCAGAGTAAACACCCCAGAATCTCTTAGGTTATATCTATTAGGGTAGATGGATATAGCTTTAGTTCGTCAAGATTCTGTCTATTAGGTGTAAGCAAATAAAGAATTGGACTTGATTATATGTCACTGCATCAACTTTGGGCTTGACCCTGACAGTTCCTGTCGTATTGGCTGGTTAATCAATCCAAGTAATCAGGTTCCTGATGATTAGCTACCTAATCTATCATTGTCCCCCCCCCCTTTTTTTCCTTTGAGACAGTTTTGATTTCAGGCAACTACATTGATAAGTTAATGCAATTTTCTAGATAGCATTTTTAGATATGTTTTCCCACTGCATTCTTCCTCAGGGTGAAAGGAATTGACTACCCAATCATTACTTAGTTCATTTTCATGCTTAAAGTAGAATTAAAACTCCAGGTTCCCTACTCCAGCACTTTAACCACTAGACCTATGATGGTGAACCTATGGCACTTGAACCACAGGCGAAACACAGAGCCCTCTCTGCGGGCATGCGAGACGTCATCCCAGCTTAGTTCCACTGCGTATGGGCCTCCTGCTGGCCAGCTGGTTTTCAAGTCTCTGTCGCACATGCATGGGAGTGTGGGGCACATATGGGAGATGCACGCACATGTGTGGGGTGCATGTGGAGGTCACGTGCACATGCATTGGGGGGGGGTGAGGCACATGGGGGGTTGCACCCACATTGCATTATGGGAATGTGCTTTCAGACTCTGTGCCAAAAGGTTAGCCATCACTGTAGTAGACCAAACTGTCCACATTACTTTCTCCACCTTTTTAAAAATTAATCCTAAATAGACATCCTGCAAATTAAATATCTAAGCTCCACCTGAATTAATTCCAGGTTCAGGAATTATCTTCCTATCTGGAAGAAAATATTAATGGTGGCACAGTGGTTAGAATGCAGTTTGGCAGTTCGGGTCTCACCAGCTCAAAGTTGATTCAGCCTTCCATCCTTCCAAGGTTGCTAAAATGAGGACCCAGATTGTTGGGGGAATATGCTGACTCTGTAAAAACTGCTTAAAGAGGGCTGTAAAGCACTGTGAAGCGGTATATAAGTCTACATGCTATTGCTATTGCTAAAAATATGCAATCACATTGAATAGGAAAGCATAGGATAGGCTAGATAGGATATTACTATCTATGCAGGCAGTAATAGATAGAATTGCTGATTGAAAGCATTTCTGGGAAGTCTGATTTTCCCCTTCCTTTTTGTTAGATTTCTCATTTTCATAGTCACGTGTTCTGGTTGGCTCCATTTCAAAACTAATTTGCATATTTGGCCAAAACAGTGTGCAGTAGTATTGTATATGTTTTCATGAATACTATAAAAGGACATTTTGGAATTGTGCAATACTTTGGATTTGATTTTTTTAAAAAAATATTCAGTTCTTTTCAGATGTTTTAAGGAATTGGAGGCAGAACTATATCTGTATCCTATGGTGTTGTGTCTGAATGCTATGCAACATAACATTGCATATTATATCCAGAATTTACCAGCATTTTTAATAAACGTTTTTCTTAAACATGTGGATCTCTTGTGTATATTTTCTAAGCTGCAAAGCAGGGTTCAAAATTCTGAAAAATGCAGAATAAAAAAAAACATGGTGTTCTTGGTTCTCTTTCATATTTGGGGTCAGAAGATTTGAAACTTGGTCTAGTCCTCAGAAAGTCCTGATGGAGCAGTTTGAAGCATTATAACAAAGCTTTTCCCTAGTGGTCAGAGATTCTTGTAAATAATAAAATAAGCTAAATTTGAGGGTGAAGGTTCATTCTCCAAGCATGTAGGTTGGTTTCCAAATGTTTCATTACCAGGCTAGGTAACATCTTCAGTAGAGTTTAGGGAGTGTCAGTGTTCTTCTGTTTATAAGGACTTTGTGTGGTCAGTAGATCTTGTGATGAGTCAGGTGTGGGTATGTCAAGTGAGGGTCTTGTGATGGGACAGGTGTGAGTCTTCGGTGGGAGTTTTGTGATGGGTCCTGTGATGGGGAGGTTACATCAGGTGAGGGTCATTGACAGATGAAATGCTGATGGGGGGTGTTGCGTGGGTTGGTTGAGTGTTGATGTTGTCTCTGGTTACCTATGATTTGGATTCTGAGGCTGGTTTATTTCAATGTGTCTGTTAATGGAATTGCTTGTGGAGTGCCAAGTTTTGATTAACTCATGAGTATGGCAGGTGGTAGCATGACTGATGTTTTTTGTGTTGCTCCAATTGAACTGGTGCTGTTTGGTGTCAGTGTGAATTGAGATTAAGGATTTGGGATTGTGGCATTTGACTGCCAGCCGGTGTTCGTGGATCCTGTTTTTTCATTGATGTGAGGTTTGTCCCATGTAGAATTGGTTGCAATTTTTACAGTTGACTTTATAGATTACATTGTTTCTTTCATCCTTCTGTATCTTGCCTTTGATTCTGGATAATTCCTGGTGGAGTGTGGCTGTGAGTTTGTGGGCTATTGCTATTCCTAGAGGTTGGGGAATTTTGGCTGTCATTTCTGACACCTCTTGTATATGGTAGGATTAATTTTTGCATACTGGTTGTCTATGTATTGAAGTTTGGGTACTGTGTGTTAGAATACAAAGATTTGGGTACAAATTAAATTTGTGAATTTAAGTCTACCACTTTAAATATCTTTAGATAAAGGCAAGGAAGGACACTGAAATTTCTTTCTGAAACTATAGAACTGTCCTGGCACTACTTAACAGCTGAATCATAGTCCTCTTGATGATATTCATTTGTCATGTCAATGTGAGTCCAGTCTTGATGATTTATGTCTGCCTTGGGTCTCTCTTACAGTAATGAGGACAACATTGGTGCCATTATTAAAACTAATGTGTACTCAAATGAGAACTTTCATGCTTTTGAAGGCACAGCTTTGAAATTAGAAGAGAACATGTTCAGCAATTCTTCTGCTATAGGAATGACATTGAACTCACCGAACAGATAATGCAAATATATATAGCATTTGAAGTTAAAAGAAAACTGTAACTGTGTTTAAAGGAGAAAAATCTGCAAGTGAACTATTATAATAACATGTAAGCAAGGACAAATGATCCTTGATGCTGAAGACATGTGATCGAAGCCTGAAATTTCATACTGCTTCCCCAGAAGCACAGTATACACCACTATGATGCATACAATAATTTACATGGATTCTGTGGCATGTTTACTTACACAGAATGCTTATGAATTCCCATATGATCACACTATTCAGCATGACTCTAACTGATCAAGCAAAAGAGGAACACTGATACTGTGGAGAAAGGTTTGGGAGAGAAATTGCATTAGAAGAGAGAGCTAAAAACAAATGGGTATGACAGAAGATGGCCCATATTTTATGTTTGTTTGTTTGTTTCTGTATGGTTAATATTTTCTATTGCTTGACTCAGACTAGAAGTTTTAATACTTTCTAATATTTGCTGAGTTAGCAAACAGCTCCACAGGATTTCCTTCAACTATAATCCCAATCCAGGGGCAAGGATTAATTGCACCAGGCCTATTCCCCACTCAAGATAGCCTAGAGTGGCTACTTTCACTGGTATTGCCTACACTATGTCCCCTCCCCACAGTCATGGATAATAGAGCAAGAGGAAGTGCACAAGAGCAATTTAAACTCAGACTAACATTTAGTACAGCAGCCACGACATTTAGTTGCTGTCAGCATGTATACCTACAAAGATCAGAATGCAAGCCATGATATTCCCTGGAACACTCTATGGAAACAAACAGACTTTGAAGATGCAGGCTAGGGGGAGTATTGATGCTTTTGAACTTTGACATTGGAGAAGTCTTTGTGGATACCACAGACAGAAAACAAACAAATAGGTCATCAAACAAAGCCACTTGAAGTGCAAATGATCCAATTTTGGACAAATGATGCAAAGAACTGTTCCTAGAGAAGACTCTAATTCTGGGAAATGTGAAAGGAAAAAGCAGAAGAGGATGATCAGCAGCAATATGGATAGACTCAGTTAAATGGCAATGGACACACCTTTGGAAGACCTGAAATACCAGCCTAGAGAAAAACTGTGTTATTAAGAGTCAACACTGACTTGATGGCACATAATCAATGAAGTAGCCATTCAGCAATGGCATGTTAGTAGCATCCACATCAGGATGGGACAGAGGGAGGGAAATGGCAAAATTGGCAAGATGGTGGTTGCAGAATCTCATTTAAAGCCCTGCTTCTTTTGTATATATGTCAATGACAAACACACACATACAAAGGATCAGAATTCAATTCTGATGCTACAGTCTCCACCTTGCCTGCTTCAATAGCCTGTCTTTCTTTGTGATACCACTGGCCATTTTATCAGGTTACATCCCTCAAGGCAAAATCAAGCATCAACATATGTACTTGACTAGAAAACACACAACAGCCAAGAGAAATATGAATGAACATAGGATGCTAGACCAAGAATTGGATTTAAAAAAATAGTTAAATAAAGGCAAGGCTCATTTAAAAAAAAATGAAGATGGAACTTGAGGGGAAAACTGTGAAAAGCAGTCCGGGAAAGGCTTTGAGTACATCTAAATAAAAAAAAATAAACTAGCACATTCTGCAACACTTAGTTTTGCACCTAGACATATTTCTGGTGTTGATTCTTCTTTTCCTAAATCTCAAAACATTCCTGGAGTGGGTGCCTTCTCTTCCCCAGAGCCACATTGTTTTTTCTCCAGGAAGATTCCAAGATAAGTGCCTGTAGCATGCTCCTCTTTCTCAGCTAGTTAACTTCCAGGGAGGAGCAAAATTGTGGTTTCAATGGAATTTAGTGAAATATTTTCCTCTGGGTTTCCTTACCAAAGATAAAGCTACAGACAATTGTGTGTGCATTCTGATTGAATGAGGATTCTAAAAGTGGCTATAAGTCCATTGAGGAAAAATTCTCTTTCCATAGTCATTCCATAGCAGTGGCAACTATGTCAGGTGCAGAAAGATTTCTTTCCTATACTTGTAATGACAAGGATTGATACTGGGATTCTTTTACAGTAGTATTTCAGGTCCCAGAGGTCTTGGGAAAAACTATTTCCTCCAAATTCCCAAAACATCTGTAAGTTTATATTGCTAAGGTATCTAGGATGTAGAGTATTCCTCTAGCCTCTCATCTGTGTCAAGGTTGTTGGCATCTTGGATTTTTCTCTCCCCACAAGATTACTGATATTACCGCTTCAAAACTTTGTGGTAGGCATGACGGAGAAAAAGACAGATATGCAAAATTGTTTTCAATATCATTTCCATTTTCAGAGCAGTGGGAATCGGCTGGTAGACCAGATTACTTAGGCTTATAGACTGTACCCAAAGAGCTAATAGAAGGATATATTGAGAGATGTTCAGACCCCTCTGCCTTTGAACTATCAGGAATTAAAATAGATTTAGGCGATTCCGTAGAACTGTTTTCCAGGGTTTTGGAGTGGTGAAATACCCTTGCAAATCAAGCTTGTTGGAGCTTCACCATTTCTGTTTATGCCAGTCAACATGTTGGCTTACTACCTGAAGTTGAGAAATGGTGGTTTAGGATGAGATGGTACAAGCATTTCATTTATAGCAGGAAGAAAATTATGGCTCTCTAGATTTACTGAATTACAATGCTCGGTGTTGATCACTATGCTGCCTAGCAGTCTTACTCTGCCACACTGAGTGGGACTGCCAGGAATTGTAGTTTAGCAATATTCATCACATACAAAAGCCACTCTGCTCTCATTATATAGGATATTTATCCTGGAATATAGCAGTATCAGTTTAATACACAATCAAACTCTTTCATTTGTTCTCTCAGTAGATTTCTGAAACATTTGCAGAAAGAATGTAATAGTTAAAATACACACACACACACCAACCACCCCAGAGTGAGAAGTCTTTCTTTCTATCACTAGCTGCTGTTTCCGTGGAAACAGATGCTAGTTTCACAAAAGTGGGTAAGTACTTTACAATGGTAGATATTAATCACCATTACAATCACTGTTATTTTAAAACATTACTGCTAGCAAAGCAGGAAGAGCTGTGTGTTTTTTTTTTAAAAAAATATTGCTAGTGATTTGCCACCAAACTAACCTATAGTCAAATCTTATTTAAAACATTTGGATTAAAAAGGTGTTAATCAGGTACACAGCAAATCAATATGAATAGGTCAAAACCTACAAGGAGCTGCATAGTGTTATATGCATGAAAATATTCATACCACATCATCAATAAACTGTAAAATTAAATAATCACCTCAGCCTTTTGATTAAAAGACAAAAGAACTGGTGGGAAATTTGTTAGTATTCTTAGAAAACTATTCTTAAACTTGAAATATTTATGTATCTTTTGTTTATGGTTGACAGCTCTGAAGAATGTCAATACAAAATAAAAGTATGTATACAGACACAGCAAGACACACACCTTAAAGAGATTCAAAGGAAAATGTGACCTGTTGCTTGATAGAAAACCACTATATCAGCATTGCATTTCCAAAATTTCAACCAATGGAATGTCAGTCATTTTCAGGTTCAGTTTTGTTTGGCCCATGTTGAACACTATTCTTCAAACAATTCTTCAAAGTTTTGCTATCTGACTTCACAACTGGAATATATATGTATATATGTATATGTATATGTATATGTATATATGTGTATATGTGTATATGTGTATATGTGTATGTGTATATGTATATGTATATGTATATGTATATGTATATGTATATGTATATGTATATGTATCTATGTATGTGTGTGTGTATATATATATATATATATATATATATATATATATATATATATATATATATATATATATATATATATATATATATATATATATATATATATTAGAGTTACAACCCCTGGTATGCCCAAATATGGGAGGAAGATCATTACTTCCATTCTCTGTCCTTCGGCTCGTCACAAGAGACCATCCAGACAGAAACCCAATATTTTTACTGTTGCCTTTTTGTTACATTTGTGCTGATAAATAAATAAAGGGAGACTCGTATAGATCTATTTCAAGCTGTTTAGTTCTCATCAGCTAGCCATACCCTTACTGGGAATCGAACCTGTGCTGTATTGCATCTTAGGCAGATGTGTTAACCTCTACGCTACAGAGTTTGACTCCTTATCAGCCAAGCCAGGGTGAAAGGTATCTATCTATAAGTTTCTTTTTCATTGGCTGGGGAAAAGGCAGAAGTGCAATCTCAATTGTATTTCTCCAATTTCTTAAGTGATAATGTACTCACAAGTGAGTGATGTTCAGGACTTTCTTATTTTTTTTCCTTAACACAATGAGCCTTTAATATAAAATGTTGTGTTTCAACACTTATCTGGACATCTACACTGTTCTGGATCATATACTGCCTTTCGAAACCAGAGCAGCAGTTTTCATCAGGAGCAATGAAATATGAAACCCTTTTAAATCCAATCCTCATAACAGATATTTGACAGACAGAACATCAATAGTCTTAACTACCTTTTGAATTCAGAGTGACCCATTCGCTCAGGCTGAACTCTTGAATGAGTCATGTTATCACTAAATGGGCCATAATCAAAAGTCAGTGAGGTCATAGTCCAATGTAGTTATAATTACTCCTTTCCTGCTACCTCCCTTCCTTGTTATCTTTCTGCCCTCTCCTTCTGCCTGATGAGCCACCTCAGAATGGAAAAAGTTATTCTTGAAGATAGTTGAATAAATTTTTGAAGTCTTTATTTTTGCATATTAACTTTATTTTTCCATTTTTGTAGCATATTATCACATGTATACTATTACATAGCCAACATCATATTTTATTTATTAAATTTTTACATCAATTCACCTTACCATCAACTCCAAAAAACAATTATTGGCTTTTCTGCTCGCCATGCACCATATTTGTACCTTGTCTATCACTTTCTTCTCCCTCTCTCCTCTCCCTTTTTGAAGTCTTTGAAGGATCACATGAACTCATTCTGAAAGTTAGGCATCCATAGGAAAAAGCTTGTCTACCCCACAGGTCTTTAAGCCCTGGGACACGATGGTATAAACATTGATATAATTTGAAGAAAATATTCTTAAATACAGGGTTTTTCCTTCCATTTTAAAATGTTCGCTCTTATCAATGTCAGAAATGAATACAGTCTAGAGAAGGGTTGTCAAATTCACGACAACACATTGTTGTCATGTTACATATCTCAACTTTTCCCCCTTTGCTAAATTGGGGTGGGCATGGCCAGCACTCTGTGGGCTGCGAGTTTGACACCCCTGATCTGGAGTGAATTTTCTGCAGTCAGATTTAGCATCTAGCTGCATTTCAGCTGTGATGTCTCCCTGTATCCATGGGATGTCAGTTTGTCATTCCTTACCTGGAAGGATCAAGGCTGGATTTGTTTTTTGTTTTTTATTGCTGTGTTATTCAAACACATGCACACACAAAAAGGTAGGCAGATTTATTTAGATTCGTTTAAAGGAAGATTTTAAAGGAAATTTAGAAGAGATACATTTAAATTTTTTTAAAAAGTCTTCAAGTTGTACAATGTAACAACATGGATCATTTTAATAACATTATTTTCAAGATTCATTTCTATTTTAAAGAAAAGGGTGAATCATCTGTGTGATCCAACTGTGGATCCAACGTGTCATTTTCATCACTGACCTTTGCATTTGAGTTTTCAGTGAAGTGAGCTATTCTAATTAGAATTTGCCTTTTGTGAATAATGTTTAAAAGTAAGAGAAGCCGAGAGGGACAACTATTTTCGAAATGGCTTTCTCAGTATAGAAATTGATCTTTTAAAGGGCAGTCATGTTCTACATTCAATTATGTAAGCAAAATGTCTCTCCAGTACCGAAATTACTAGTGCAAACATTTCTAAACCAAAAGAGTTGACAGGAGAACAGAACACGCCAGTTCTAAGCCTTCTAGGTGAATGTTTCATCTGTACTTTGTTTTCTATAGAGGTGTTCATGACAGAGTTTAGTTTTTCCTTTAAATTGCTACTAATGTACAATGAATATATATAGTCTGTTTTTGAAACTACAGTATTCTTGCTTTTCTTTGTTTTAATTGTTTTATTTCTCCCCCCCCCCCGCTACCTGGAATTTTCATACTTCGCTGACCTAACAGTTTGAAATCTTCCCACTTAAGAGCTACTTAATATCAAACAATTGACTGAGCTTCATTTATCTCCCTTTCTTCCCTTACATTTCCTGAGTTTCTCTCTGTGATATGTGGAAGCTATTGTAAATAAATCTGTCTATGCAATGGAGGATTACATGTCTCCACTCTCATACCCACAGCCATGTTATAATGACTTCAAAACCCAGCAGTGGTCTGGACAGAGACACACAACAGCTGAAGAGCCAGTGGTTCTGAAGGAGAGATTGAGGACCTTTCAGCTTGAGTTTTCTTAAATCTTCATACTTGAAATCCTAGTACCTGACTCTTCAGTACCACTCTCTGAACCTAGCTATCATTTTTAGAGAGATGAAATGCTGTGAGGCTCCAGATCAGGCAGCTTGTAAGGAAGGGATAAAATCTGAATAGGAACTCTGGCTCCCCAAATGTGAAAAAGTCTCAGTCTTTGTGCAAATTGCTTATTCAGAAACAGTTCAGAACTATTGCTGCCATGAGTACCATGTGCTTTTCATCTCAGAATCAGACACATGTAGCCTTATTGTACCTTACAAGCAGAATCCTTGTATCCTATCTAAACAATGTAGTATGACCGCTAATCAAGATTGCTTTCTCTCTGTATGTATTTTAATAGTGCATACATGTTCATCTGCAATGAAAGAGGTGAATAACAGGCTCTTTTCCTAAAGCCTTCATAATTGGTGAAGATGAAGTAGCTACTTCCGTCAGGAGATTAGGATAGGTGGAATACTGAACCTAAATATTCACCCATCACTTTCCTGATGCATCACTTGGAGCATCTACAATGTGCTGAAGGAATTAAACTCTCTGGAACATCTTATACTCTGCTGGCCAATCTAATACTCTCATGCCCAAGGACTCTTCAAGATGTTGCACTATTGTCATGTCCACTGAACAATCTGTCAAGGGGTGAGTCAAATGGGAATGATGTCTGTAGGACAGCCAACTACATTCTGGTGCAGATTGAGTGCTGCTACTTGAAAAAGAGACTATGAGAGGGTTTGGGATAAGTGGTGGATTGTAGCTGCAAGGGGAAGGAGAGAATATCTTTCACTTCTGGTAGTGAATCTCCTTCAATTCTGCTGACGAGATATGGTTAAAAAGCACACTATGAAGCACTAGGAAAGTTAAAATAGCCAGCTTTTCACTGAGCTTTAAAACTGGAAAAAAATGAGAGAGAATCAAAATTCAAAATCCCTTAACAACAACAACAAAAAAAGCTGCAAGCTGATTTGGTGGCACAGGACAAAAAGCATAAAAGTTAATTGAAATTGTGATGAGGCAATTGAAAAAGGAGAAGCTGAAATATTAAACAGAGGAAATGTGGTATAAACAATGACATTAAACCACTCTGAAAATATACCCCAAATTAACAAATTTCAACAGAGTGAAGAAAGGTTTTTCTTTAAAGTACTATTTAATCGGGGAGTCTATTACAACTATCATTTATATAGCACTCAGAAGAAAATGGAAAGACCTGTTTCTGAAGTGCACTCTCTGGAATAGAGCAGAGGCCTAAAGTGAACTGGTTGATCAGTTCAAATGTATGGCAAAATGGCTTCCAATCTTTGCCAAGATTGCCCCCTTTAGGTTGCTTGCCTACAACGCAGTGAGGACAAGAATGACACCACAGGTTCATTTCATGCAACTCTTCAACTGCCTATCTGAAGGTTTTCATTTTTGGGTCTCACATTCCTAACTGACTAGCTCCCTCAGAGCTGGCCACACACCTTTTAAACCATTTTTGTCTCTGCTTTTCTTGCCAGAAGAAATTATTGGCACTTGTCTCTATAAGGCCTACTTTTTTTTCATACTGATTGTTTTTGGGTTCTCCATTTTCATCGCTTAATCTCTTAGAATCACTTTCTCTCTTAATCATTCAACCCTGGAAAATAAGAACACTCCCTTATGCACACATACCCATGGCCAGTGGTAGTCTGATTAAATTTGCTCAGAGTACAGTTTTTCACTGGTCTCATCCTTTCTGCTCTATTGTCCATTGCTTTTTCAATCCCCCTGTTCCTTTATTAGTTTATAGCCTTTTTCTGCAACATTTCTTCCTCTGCTTATTTTCCTTTTGCAAAGGTAATACATATTAATCTATCTGCATTATATGAAATTATCAGCATAACAGAGGTGGTATTTAGCCAGTTCTGACCAGTTTTGGAGAACCAATATCAGAAATTTTGAGTAGTTTGGAGAACTGGCAAATAGGCTGGCCTAGCCCCCTCTGCCTCTCAGCCTCCCAGCTGATCTTTTTTTGTTGCCCTGAATAGGATAACGGAGATGGAAAGCAGGTTAGTTGGGTGGGGAGGAATGGGGATTTTGCAGTATCCTTCCCCCACCACACACACCAAGCCACTCGCACAGAACCAATAGTAAAAAAATAGAATCCCACCACTGCAGCAGACATATTGAGAATTGAGTTGAGAATTGCCACATTATTGTCCTGGCTATTCAAAAAGCCTCTGACAAACTAAGCTACAATGATGCTTAACAAACGTGATATACTTGACTATCTTAGAATACAAGGTGAAGTACTACTTATATATTATGAAGTATTAATAAAAATATACGGATTTAGCCCTAAAGGAATATAAAAAGTGGTTTACCCTAAGCTCTCCATGGACAAATCCATGGTTTTATGATAGATCCATGCAGTATTAGAAGTAATATGACAAGGATTATGAATTGGCAAGTTGCTATTATCCTTCAGTGTATGTATCCCAAAATATTGGATTGAGCACCCTCAGAACACAAGGTTACACTAAAGAAACCTTTGGGCTACTTCAGTTTGACTCTACAAATGTTTTTAGGTTGTTTCCATGGCTAAAAAGAAAATTAAAAAAGAGACAGGGGTTCCTTTAAGAATAATTTAAAAAGACTGAACCATCATTCTCTTGCTTAATTTCCAAAGGCCTTGTTTTTAGCACATTGTGCAGTAGGATAGTAATATCAAGGAGTCTTTGAAAAAAATAAAAACAATGTTAAAAAAATGCAGTGAACTTTGAACAAAAATCTCCACATGATCTCTCTCTTAAGCTGCCATCCCTTTATTTCCTCTGACAGGCTTTTGTTGCACATTCCTATCTTGACATCCCATTCAAAATTCCATCCTCATGATGTCAAAGATCTTCATCCTTCTCATTCAGGCACCAAATATTTATCCAGTTGCCATCCAACATCCACTGAAATGTTGTAAGCGCCATTGGCAGAGTGAGCAGGACAAGAGATGTTGAATTGTGAAAAAAAGGCAGAAGAATCCTTGGTGAATTGTTAGTAAAGGTTCAAAGGTGAAATATTTTCTGTCTGAAAAGAGGGGGGCACGGGTGTGGAGGGAATACATTTTTGACCTAAAATGGAAGGATTTTCTCAGCATCATATTAGTTATTTTTCTTGCTAGGGGAATCAGAAATATTTCATTTATTATACATTGTCAGTATGACAACAATAAAAAAATATTCCGAAAAGCAAAGGAATTTCACTTGGAGTTTTTGGGACATTCAAGGTCTGAGAAATCAATCCTTGCAGGCGTGGGAAAGAAGAAATTGTGTTACCCTTTCCTTCCCTTTGTATCCTTATCCTTGCTTTCAAATTGAGCTCGATTCCAGGTGACTATGTGAGTATAAACATGTTACTTTTTTTTTTTTACATAAAGCAATTTGCCATTTACTTATTTATTTAATTAACTTGCCACCTATCTCATCGCTCAAGGCAAATGAGCAACTTACAATGTACAACTTGCCAGAGCAATTATAAATATAAAAACAGAATAAAATTACAAAAAATGAAAACAAACGAAAGAGAATCATGAGTTTAGAATGGAGAAGCAATGGTGCCTTCTCTGTTACTGAGCCGAGGTGGTGTAGTGGTTGGAGTGCAGTGCTGCAGGCTACTTCAGCTGACTGCTAGCTGCAGTTCGGCAGTTCAAATCTCACTGGCTCAAGGTTGACTCAGCCTTCCATCCTTCCGAGGTGGATAAAATGAGGACCCAGATTGTTGGGGGCAATATGCTAACTCTGTAAATTGCTTAGAGAGGACTACAAAAGCACTATAAAGTGGTATATAAGTGCTATTGCTATTGTTACTGCACCAGCCACCTCCAGTGAGCAGCAGCTTCTTTGGGGACCCAATGATGTTAAGGCCTCTTCTGAAGGCCAGGAGACTCTCTCCGGGGGCAAGATTTTCCAAAGGTGACCTAGGCAAAAAGGTTTTTTTTTCCTCTTGGATCCCATCAGCTGAAATTCCTTGGCTGATGGTGTCCTTGAAAAGTCCCTACTTCCAGCATGAGTGAGGTGGGCCAGTGCCATTAGGGAAGGACTGTTCTTCAGCTATCCTGGACCTATCCCATAAAAAGGCTTTCAAGGTAATAACCAACACCTTGAATTGGACCCAGAAGCAGACTAGCAGCCAATCTTGTTAAATATCTCCTTGTTTCCCAGTCTGGAAAATACACTGGAACATCTTTCCAGCTGAAGTTATCATCAGTTGATTCAGGAGATTGGTCAAAAAGCACACATTTACTTTCACACCACTGGATAATTTATTTCCAACTCCTGCCATCTTAAAACTTTTCTACCCCAGCCTTATAGCAGAGATTCAAATAATACACAGACTTCTCATCCAGGAATGCATAGAGAAGGAAGGGTCTGAGTAATCCTTGTTGCTGAAATAAGCTCCAATAGAGAAAAACAAACAAACAAAACAGCTCACAGTTTCCCCCTTGAGAACATTGGCAATGTTTTCCTCTCCATAACAGCAGAAATTTTCTTATAAAATTTCTATAAATTTTCCTATAAAACACACAGACACACACACAAAGAGAAGCGGGGGAACAGGAAGAGAAATTGGAAAATTTCAGCACAGCTTTAATTAAACAAGCACAAACTAATGCAGAAACTCAGGTGCCTTTCTACCTTTAAATCTGACTCTGAGTGCATTGGCCTTTTGCTGTATCAACTGATACCTTGATGCCTTAAATGAAGGAGGGATCAGCATTTCTTGTAATAGTTGAAGTTTTTCACAGAAAATTCTGAACTCTTATTGTACCGGGCAGCATCTGCATTCATGCAAGAACTATGGAGCATATGAATGTGAGTTCTTGCAGATATTCTTTAGTGGCTAACATTAGCATCCAAAACTCCTGTGCAATTGCCATGACCCAGAGAATGAGTAGATTTCACATTTAATGGCCACTGTATACAGAATCTCAGCAGGACTCATTTGCAATAGAAAAATTCTTTATGCTTTATTCACACAACGTACTTCAGCTCTTTATTCAATTAATAATTTTTCTTATACATTTTTAATCTTTAATTTGATTTGCATTTTAATTTTAATTACATTTCATATAACATGCAAATAAAATGATTAAGTTTGAATAATTAAATTTAATTGTTAAATTCAGTGAGTTGTCCCACAGTGAGTTGGCTATGGCAAGTTGGCCATGGTGAGTTGGTCGCAATGAGTAGGCTGTAGCAAATTGTCCCATTCTGTGATCATGCAGGAACATGACACAAGTGTGTGTAAAATGTATCATTTCCATGATAACATCAGGATGTATTGTCATTATAAACCCATATCTCCTTGCAAACCTCCATGCGCACTACTGCATGTATGAATACTATCAGTAGATCTGTAACTGAACTGGATAAAAGATGCTATCCGAACCTAGCCTCAAACATTTATTCTGTTGTTGAATTGGAAATAAAACTAGGCAGCCACTCCATAACATAAATCATATCCCTATGCACACAAAAGGTACATAAACACACACATACAGTCTGAAGGCAGCTTACAGTTCAATGAACAGTAAAAAAAAATGTGATAAAGATGCAGTTATGTGGTTTTCCTAAAGGTAAGGTTCAAATATACAGTAAATCCTTGGGAAAACTTTTTGTCACTCTTACCTACTCGATAGCCAGATTTCTAGAAATGTGAATACCTTCAAAATGCTGACCTAAGTAATTGAGAAAGCTCATCCTCCAGATTAAGTGCTGACTTTAAAGATAATCACTGGCACTTTAAATTGCACCTGATACATAATTGTCCACCATGACTAAATGTGCATTGTTGAGAAATTATGTCCCTATGTTCCTTGCCACAGTCACTACCTGAGAACACAGTGGCAAAGAACATTCCCAGACTGTTCTTTCTTGTGCAACCTCCATCCTAAATGCACTTTACTTCAGTGCTCAAATCTACTTTTCTCTTTACATTGATCTTCTCTGATTTAATTTCAGTCTGTTCTCCTTCATACAGCTACATTATCAAGACAAAACAAAGGTCAGGGCTGCTGATTGCTTTCCTGAAGTTGGGTGGTAGAGAAAAGCAAATCTGAGTGTCATTAATATATTGTATCATCAGTATATGGATGTGTGTCATGTATTGATGAAACCCTACTCCAAGGGTCTGAATGACTTCTTCCAAAGATTTCATCAATAGCAAATGGGACCAGGTAGAGTCATGTGGGACACCATAGGTCCAATAAATTATGGACTGAATTGCATGCATAGTTCAGTGCCTATTTCAATATAAAGTAGGATGTGATTATCCCATATGATAATACTGTTGTTCCTGCTTCTCCTCTCCCCATTTTTGGGTCATCTGCATGAAATTCATGAAAGGAATCATGATGAATATAACTGATCATCTATGTATTTAAAAAAGAAAGTGACTAACAGAAGCTAATGGCAATAAAAAGAGCAGAGAGTACTTCATTTAGTAAGTGTTTACACACTGTGTACACTACTTTATCATGAGAATTATGCAAATGAAAAGAATCTTATGCAAATACTAGGTGTGGAAATGGGATTTATATTAAGCACTTTGCTTAAAGGGAATCTTGGGACATAGTCTCAGGGGATGCAACTTTTCTAAACATTTGGGATGGCATATTTTTCACATACCCTGAGAATGATCTATAGTCTAAACACATGTTATTTAACTGGAATGTCAAGTAGCAACAATCTATATTAAGCTTTCCAAATGGCAGTATTTACTGCTTAAGAGCTGCATAAATATACACCAAAAGGTCATATTTGTTGAACATTAAGTATGAGTGTCAAACGTGTGTGGAATATAAGCTGAAGAAATTATTGTTGTGGGTATCTTGCAATATGAGACATTTGGAGCTGGTTGAGATGTGGTCTCCCCCCCCACCCCAAGATCAACTTCTCATTGAAAGGCAAAAACATAGCAAGAAAAGGCTCCAGTCCATAACACTCTTGCTCAGAAAAAGAAATGTAAAAACAACACATTCAAATTGTACTAATATGCAAAGAGATGTTAAACTTTGCTCAGTTTGTTTTCTGGCTTCATTCACTTTGTCTTCTTTCCATCATTAGTTTCTTTCTTTGTTTTTAAAGTTCACACATGCATGTCTCCTCATCTACACATTTGCATGATGCCACAGAACAGAATCCAAAAAAGTGTGAAGATGAGAAAAATAATTGTATTTTAGTTAACATATTGGCTTGGGAAGAACAAATTTGGTTAAGTTCACATTTAAATGCAAATTAAATAAAATTGTCCATCAAACCTCATGGACTTCAGATGGTTGAATTTCTACCAACAAAGTAAAGTTTTAAAAGACTTCTTAATCTAGTTTATGGTAATTTTTACTTCAAAGTGCATATCTGTATTTCTATATCTCTGCTTCAGGATTCTCAATATGTTAAAAATCCCATTCATTTATTTCTTTTTAGGGAAATAAAATGTGCAGGAAGATCAGCACAATGTATTCTTTTGAGATCTGTACTGAGAATACCGAGAGTTAGAGTCAGTTCCCATTAAGCCATAAGCAATTGACCAGGTTAACTTCGGCCAGTCAGCTTAAATCTACCTCACATGATTGTTATGAAAATAACTTTGCAAAATAGTGGTAGGGAAAACTCACTACACTCGGCTCCTTGAAGGAAAGGCAAAATGGAACAATAGTAGCAGTGGAATATTGTACCATCTAATATTTTATTAAACTGAAGATATTCTAAAGTGGATGTTTACATCAGGGCAGGAAATGATGAAAGCTATGTCACACTGTCATGTGGCAAGCTCTGTCCCTTTGTATGCATATTCTGAAATTGAGTATGATTATGTGAGGATTGGAGCTTGCAGCAAAATGACCTGATACTATTTTACCCATTCCTCCTATTGCTTCTCTTTTGAGGTCTTAAAAATAACTGTTTGTCTTTCAAAAAAAATCCAAAAGCATCATCTGGCTACTTTTAAAAAAATTGAAACACAGAGGACACCACTTTTTTTGTATGTCCTAACAGCTGGGTCAGAAAAGAGCAGAATTGCTCTTGCCCTGTAATAACAGTCTTGCTACTGACCTACTAATGTGGGTCCTGCAAAGGCTGCTGACCTATTTCAATCATGGAAGCAGTTGGATCCATGAATACAAATTTCAGCTGATGTGGACTGCAATGCTCTCACTGCTCTCCCAGATATATGGAGTGGAGAATTCACATGCCCCTTGCTAGGGACCTTGTCCTTACCATATGGATGTCAAACTCGCCACGTCACGTTGCCGTCAGGTTTTGCGGTGTTTTTCCCCTTCGTGGAGCTGGGATGGGCATTCAATTTGGACACCAATCAATTCCTACTGGCTCTCTGCAGTTCACAAAGAGTAAGAACCGGGATGAGATCCAGGAGTGGTAGGTAAGCAGAAAGCAGAAATAAGAAACATGCCCACGAGGTCCCATCCATTTCACATCAAGACCTGGAAAAACAATCAAGTCTTCAAGGCTTTGCAAAATGCCAACAAAGTAGAACTCATGTGGATTTCAGGACAGGACCTCATTTAAATGTTTGGGCATCATGACAGAGAATCTCAAATGTGTGTTTCAAAAAGCAACTGGATTTTCTTAGTTTTTTTTTCCCCTTGAAAATGTTTCATTTCTCATCCAAGATGAGAAAAAACTAAGTCCAGTTGCCTTTTGAAAAGTACCTGCAAGATAGCCATGACTTGAACAATTGAGAATCTCCAAAAACATCATGACTGAGAATGTACACTTCCTGGGTCTTCATAGATGATATTGGTTAATTGAAAGGACCTGAAGCATATCAATTCTGCCAGTATTTACTAGGTGGGCAGAAATTATATCGGAAATAAATGGTTAATCAAAGAATTTGGCCTTGTACCATGCCAGGAGCCAGTTTGCTATAGTGGTTAAAGCATCTGTCTAGAAACTGGGGCTGTGAGTTTTAGTCTAGCCTGAAGACAACTGAGTGACCTTGGGTCACCACTTTCTTTCAGTCTTAGGAAGGAGGCAATGGCAAACCACTTCTAAAATCTTGTGAAGAAGACTGTCCAGGTAGTCATCAGGAGTCAACAATGATAGGAAGGAAGGAAGGAAGGAAGGAAGGAAGGAAGGAAGGAAGGAAGGAAGGAAGGAAGGAAAGAAAGAAGGAAGGAAGGGAAATATAGGACTTTATAATGTCATAAAAAGCTTTTTGAATAGAAAGAATGCAGAGAATGCAACAAAGATGATTAGGGGACTTGAGGCTAAAACATATGAAGAACAGTTGCAGGAACTGGTTATGTCTAGTTTAATGAAAGGAAGGACTAGAGGGGACATGATAGCAGTGTTCTAAGATATCAGGGGTTGCCACAAAGAAAAGGGAATCAAGCTATTCTCCAAAACACTTGAGGTCAGAAGCAATGGATGTAAACTAAGCAAGGGGAGAAGCAACCAAAGAAGAAATTTCCTGACAGAATTGTTAATCAGTGGAACAACTTATCTCCAGAAGTTGTGAATGGTCCAACACTGGAAGCTTTTAAGAAGAAATTGGACATTTGTCTGAAATGGTATAGGGTTTCCTGCCTAAGTAGGAGATTGGATTAGAAGACACCCAAGGTCCCTTCCAACTCTGTTATTCTATTCTATTCCACTTGGAAGCAGACTGGCAACAATGCAGATCACTGCAATCATTCCCTAATCACTTCCTGAAGCTCTCTACATAGGATTGCCCTTGTTCCATCTGGAAGTCACAGATGGTCAAAGTTAAATGGTGCATGTAGTTCTTGATACTCTATGTATTATCAGTCTTGTGAATTGCATGAGCTGCATTGCTTCCTGTTTTCTTTCTGGGAACAATTCAAGGTATTGGCTATACAGATAACCTTGGTGGAGATATGCAAGATATGTTGCCAGGGCAACTGAGCATGAAACATGTTTTAAATCCACAACAGACAAATAAAATACCTCTATGATTCACTGGAGTATAAGAAGGGGGAGGTTCAACACCATCCAACTTGCAAAATTATATTAATATAAGCAATCTCAATAACAATGGTTTTAGCTTTCCTGAAAGCTGATTTCTTGGTTAATTTTCCCAATGCAGCTGACAATGGGCCAGTTGTTAGTGGGACCACCATTTCCTGAGGCTATCTGCCTGCCCAACTAGGTTGAATGGATGTAATCTTGGTCCCTTTTGAAATAAGTAAGTCATATGGTAGAAATTTGGAGATGCACCTCTCTTTGTACCTACCATGGCCTTATGGAAGAGTTTCCTCTGAGTTTGAGTCCTTACATCCAAGCATCAGGCTAGGATGAAAGTGAGCTTAGAAATGTGGACGATAGAATTGAGGAAGTATGAAGGTTTTCCTATAAGGGTTTTGCGAATGTTGTTTCTTTTCCATTTTTACTGCCTATGGTTATGAGTTGCTTGGGATTATTGTGTATAATGCAGACATCCATATAAGATTTATAAATCAATAAATATAATCACCCAGAACCTTTTGAATATGGGGGAGAGGAAAACAAGATATATATCTCTCTCCCCCTCTCCCCCTCTCTCCCTTCCTCTCTCCTTCTTTCTCTCTATATCCTAACTCTATTGTTCTCTATTGCTCTCTCTGTTTGTTTCTTTATATCTCTCTATCTCTCCCAATCCCTCTCCCTCTCCAGCTCTAGCTCTTTATATATCTGATTAATTAAATAATTGATTAATATTCAATTCTCATTGCAGATTACCCTAGTTGGTTAAATTATTTTGGTATTGGAGTAGAAAATTTAAAAATGATCTCCTTATGGGATTTAAAGATCTTAAATGTATCCTCCGATTTTTTTGCTTTAAAATCAGAGACAGAATTCTGACCCTGGAGGGAAAAATCTAGGGCTAATCTCTCTTTTCCATTAAACTTCTCAAAATAAAAAGGTCTCTAAAAGAGAAAATTGGGGTAGGATGTGAAGTTCTTTGGATCTGAAGGATGTCTGACCTGACTATTTGCCTGAGAAAGAACTCCACTCTATGTAATGGCTGGGCTACACCTCATAAGTGCTGAACCTTTTTCCTAACGAAGAAGTACCATAGATAGAAGAGATGGTGAGGCAAAAAAAAAAAAAAAAAAACAGAAACCATGAAGAAGTGGATTGCAAAGTAGCAGAAATCTGGGCTTTGGTCTTATCCTTGGCTGGGGAAATGAGTGCATTCCACAGTCTGAAATGCATGACTAGGAGGGAGAGTTGACAGCTTGTTGATGTTTCAGAGCTTATGTTGCATTTTGAATCTAAAAGACAAGTTTGCCTCAGAAAGGCAAGTACAGTGCTCCGTTACAATGCAGGGAGAGACCCACACGGCCACACAGTTCACACCTCCAAGGCTAAAAATTCAGTAATGCAAGCAACATTTCAGCAGTCCTTTGATGACAATTTCAGCAACTGGTCCAGTACTGCTACTTCATTGCAAATTTGCATCCAGTTTCATGGCAGTCCTTGGTGAAATTCACAAAAAGGTCTTGGATTTCTATTCAGGGGCACACAGGCACCACTGAACATTGCAAGACAGCTGTCTCTTCATTCATGCAGGTGTCTGTACATAAAGTAAAATTCTCACTCAGAATGCATCTCTCTATCTTTCATTCTCTGGCAGTTTTCTGTTAAATGTTTTATACTGCATTGAGCAACTTAAACATAAAACCCTGATGAGGTACATGAGAAAAAATATATGTCTTTAGAATGGCCATGAAGGAGAACAATCTGGATCTTGATCAACACATTGTTTCAAGCTTGTTTCATCTCCCTGCATTTGGACCTGTATATCATGGTACAAACTCTCTTAGGCTATGATGGCCTAATATTTTGCTGCATAAGGAAAGGGAAGTGGACTTCCCTTTTCAGACTTTCCAACCTTGTTTGCACCAACTATTTCCTTACTCCAGAGTTGGGCAACTTGTTCTGGCCACAAGACCTGCAGGTGGCTGTGGCTCAGGGCGACCTGTGTCCATGCCCAAATGAATGTGCACAGATGTACACATAATGAACTGTAGGCACAGACAGACATTTAGATGGCTCTAGGCAAAGTGTACTCCCCCTATTCCAATAATTCAAAGCAGATGAGACTGCGGCACACATTTTTTTTTATGTTTTTGCCTGCTCTTCTCTTCTTTGGCTTTCCTCATGTATGCATGTTGCAGCTTTGTTTCTCACAACTCAGCAATCTAGAGGTCTGTCATATATAGACTGGCAAGTCTATATATCTTAAAGTTGTGAAGTTGAAAAAAACTAGTATAGAAATTCAAGTAACTCTTTGTAACTTTTGCTTTCTATACATGTTGGACTTAACTTTCATGGAACCAGGTGCAACATCAAAAGCTGGATGAATGACACCAAATAGTGGATCCTCCCTCCTCTGCGGTCTAAGTGGTGTTTAAAGCAGGATATCCAGTCCATGCATCACTTTATTAACCTCATGTTTGTCACTAGCGCAGCAGAGGCCTTTTCAGGACAATGTTGATAGGCAATGACTAAGGCCGAACCTTTTCCTTTCCCCCTCCTCCTCCTCCTCCTCCTCCTCCTCCTCCTCCTCCTCCTCCTCCTCCTCCTCCTCCTCCTCCTCCTCCTTCTGGAGATCCCAGTTGGTTTAATGTTTAAGATATCAGTTAAGAAATCAGGAAAATGTGAATTTTAGTCCTGCTTTAAGTATAAAAGCATCTGGGTGACTTTGGGCCAGTCACTATCTCTCAGCCCTAGGAAGGATACAATGGCAAACCACTTCTGGAAAGCCTTGCCAAGAAAACTGTCCAAGAATCATAAATTGATTGAATGATTTTTTTTAAAAAAAGATCATCTGTCTCTGTCTGCGTTTCTGGGCATTGTGCAAATGATACCATGATACCTGAGATCGTGCCTACAACATAATTGCAGCATTTCCTCAGAACCGTGATGGTGCAGTGGTTAGAATGCAGTATCCTGCTGACTACCAGGTGCCCAATCCTCACAACCTCAAGGTTGACTTCCATCCTTCCGAGGTGGGTAAAATGAGGAGCCAGATTGTTGAGGCAATATGCTGACTGTATAAACCACTTAGAGACGGTTGTAAAAAGCACTATGAAGCGGTATATAAGTGCTATTGCTATATCTATTTTTGCTTTTTTTCTGCTTTCACTTCAGTTTTAGGCTCCTAATTTATAGGCAAGGGACAAACAGCACCAGAGAAAAGTGTTAGAGAGGAAAAGTGATGAGAACAGAACTGATTCCCTGTCTAAATGCTTCCAGCCCTGCTTTGTCTATCAACTCAAAAGGCAATAGAAATATATGTAGATTACAATACAGTGTGAAAGTTTTCCTTATGGGGCATGAATATTCAGTGGGTGAAATATAATCTTGCTCAGGTTTTTTTTTTTTTTTGCTTTAAATTCAAAAGTTGATCTCTTATGCAATACTAATCACATATTTAGATATTGTGGGCAACATCATAATTATATGATTTTGGTTCATGTAATGGAAATTTCTGCTGCTTTCCTCTACCTGCACTTCTTTTGCAATAATATAATTTTAGCTGTATGCCACCCAGAGTTCCTCTGTGAGGGTGATCGGCAGTTTTAAAATTTGATAAATAAATAAATTAACCATATTCCCTGGAAGTTCTCAAATTTCCAGATCAAGTGGGATAACTGCATGGTGGAGGAATAGAAATAGCAATAACAATAGCACTTAGACTTATATACCACTTCACAGTGGTTTACAGGCCTCTCTAAGCAGTTTACCAAGTCAGCCTATTGCCCCCAATAAACTGGGTCCTCATTTTACTGACCTCGAAAGGATGGAAGGTTGAATCAACTTTGAGCCAGTGAGAATCAAACTGCTTTCAGTCATTAGAAATAGCCTGTAATGCTGCATTCTAACCACTGCCACCACGGCTTTAAATGATCCAGTCTTGAAACCATACCCACTGAATTTAACAATTATAGCTGTGATGGCGAACCTATGGCACGCATGCCTCCGATGGCACGCGGAGCCATTTGTCAGGGCATGTGAGGCATTGCTTTGTCAGCTCCAGTGCACATGCGCGAGCTGGCCAGCTGACTTTGGCCTTCTTTTGAAGCCATTTGAATGCCTACGGGCAAACTGGAATTCAGGAGCGGGCTTATGGTTTGCTCATAGGGCTGGTTTTTGCCTTCCAGAACCTTCAGGAGGTTCTTCAGGAGCTTCCCTGAAGGCTCCAGAGGGCGAAAAACAGCCCTACGGCCAAATCGGAAGTCACTTCTGGTTTGGCCATAGTGCCATTTTTTGCCCTCCAGAGCCTTCAGGAGGCTTTTCCTGAAGGCTCCAGAGGGCAAAAAATGCCCTACAAGCAAACAGGAAGTTCTTTGAAGCCTCTGGAGGGCCCCTCGGGTGTGTGTGCAGTGATGCTGTTTTCACCCTCCTGAAGGTCCTAGAAAGACTCTGGAGCCTGGGGAGGGCAAAAAAAGACTGCTAAAAGCAGGGAGGGGGGAGAGAGAGTTTGGAAGTATGTGCATGTGTGACATGCCCATGCAAGACCCCCCCTGCACTCTCCCCGCTTTTGGCACATGAGCCAAAAAAGGTTTGCCATCACTGAATTATAGTATATTTCCCTCTTCAAAAAGGCAATTTTTTCTTACTGCATAGATTCTGCAGAGAGGCATCATTCAGTTATTGAAGCTTTAACATTTATAGTCCATTAAGACATGGATCATATTCAGCAAGTGGCTTAACCCCAAGATAAGGTCAATCTCCTTTAGGATGCCCAGCCTGAGAAACAGCACTTGTTTTGTTTAATAGTTGGGTCTGTCTTATTTATTCTGCACTTTCATGTCTGCTAAAAACATAGATATTAATAGACAGATACCATATAAGTAACTGTTGATTTTGTTTAACTGTAGTTGAAGGAGAACATTGCAGAAGATATTCTGGAGATCCTTCCTTCCCTCCTCCACCCCCCCCACAAAAAAATTATAACTGCCAGAAGTTAACTTAAAAGGCAAGTCATGTGATCAAGGTCATTATCCCAGATAACCCCAAGCAAAATTCATTAGGCTACACACAATCATGTTCCTCCTACCAGCAAAATGCAGTATAATGTGTACGTGACTGAAATGCCAGTTAGTACGATAGCTTTCAGTCGGAGAGATATCTCTGGGAAACAAAAGAGATATTTTCACATTATTGTACTGAGCCACAGTCTGACTCATGTCTTTAAAAAAACCCCACCCACTTCTAATTCAGCTGGAGATCAGAGGCCTGATGCTTGTGATACTGTCACTACACAGCTCAAGTTTTATTAACAGCAAGGCAGACTGTGTGGCTTCCTGCAAGGTCAAGCTGATCAAAACTACTTCTTTCCTGTGTGCATCTACTGAAATGAGTCAAAGCAGGGACACCTACCTTGGGGATGCTGAGGTCACATTTAGCTCAATATCTGGGTCTAGGACAAAAATCAAATGTGATTTAATGTAATTTAAATTTAATTAACATTTTAATTGACATTTTAAGGGTTAGGGTATCTGCTCTCATAAAAAAAGAAACATTGCATACTTTCTCATTGCTGAAAGAATTGTATGTCTTTGAACAAGGGTAGCAACTATAAGATTGTGCAAAACATTTGAAAGGGGGGCTCTACTGGTATCTCCTCAAGGCTTAAAGGAAGCTGTTGGGAAGGATTTGAAATTGTTTTCATGCAAATGTTTGTGCACAGTTCTGTATGCTTTGATATAAGATGGAAGCAAAAGAGAAGGCAATTTGAAGCTGCTCTACTGAGACTTTTCAAAGAGGAGGAGGAGGAAGATTGAGGGGTTCAGGCCCCTCACCGGTGGCCTCCGTATGAGACATATTACAAGCAGGTGGATCCAGCTTGCATTGGTAGAGTTGGGTCCAATGGTACTGCTCTGATACTCAAAAAGTCAAAAAGTCTGGTTTTAACCATTGCTATCCTGGGGAAAATGTGGGATTTAGCAGATCCAGAGGGCAAAGGATTTCTGGATAAATAGGAATTCTTCATTGTGCTGAGACTAATTGCCTGTGCTCAGAGTGGTCACAATGTCATTCTCAGCGACTTAAATTTGACATTACCACCTGCAAAATTTCACGGCAATACAAGGCCTTTGCTGCTTGCTTCCACAAATGTTCATTGGGCTGTCAGAGTAGAAGAAAGGACCAAGTTTGATGGCATTTTTGAAAGCCTTTTACCAGTCAATGATTTACTTTCAGGAAATAAAGTGAAGCCATTATTGATGAACTACAAACTACCTTTTGATGTCTTGGGAAGGATGTGGGATCTCAGTGATATTAATAAAGATGAGCACCTTGACATAGATGAATTTGCCATGGCAATGCACCTGGTCTACCATGCCCTTGAGAAGGAACCCATCCCCTGTGTTGCCCTCATTTCTTGTTCCACCTTGCAAGCAGAAGAAAGTACCAATCTTTCCTGGGCCAGTGCCAGTTCCAAGATCATGATTGGTGAACTCTATGTTGTCTTAGTTTTGTGTTTTCTTTTCTTATAAAGCAATATGCAGTTTAGTTTTTCCTTGTGTTCTATTAATCCTTACAATCTATACTTTCTTCACAGGGCTTAGATAAAACAAGAAAGGAACTCTTAAACTTTTTTCATGTTAGAAGATAACTAGTCAAAAGCTTTAGCCATGAAGTGGAATTTTGACTATTTATTAAAACATGAGAATAATCCTTTGGTTTGCCAAAGATGAGGTATGTTTAAATTGGAGGTATATTTTCCTAAAGGTATGTTTGACGTAGAAATATGACCAAGCTTATTATGTTGCAGAACACCAGCAGTTCTGACCCTGATAATTGCATTAGGACTGTTCAAACCATGCCAAAGGGGTACTTCATCAAATGCACCAAAGTCTTTGTACCATCTCTTTTTGAAGGTTTAAAGAGGTCATGTTCTGTCTTCAAAAATATTTCATCATACTATATTTTTCAGAGTATAAGACACACCTTTTTTTTCTAAGAAGAAGCTGAAAATCTGGATGCGTTTCATACACCGAATACAGCATTTTTTGCCTCCTGAAGCCCCGCCCCTTCACCAAAATGGCCGTGCATAAACTTATGGAGGCTTCCAGAGATCTCCTGGAGGCTGCAGAAGGTAGAAATGAGCAAAAATTGGGCCATTTTTTGCCTCCCCAGCCCCAGAAGCACTCTATAAGCCTCCATAAGGCTATGCATGCAATTTGTTCGACAAAAAATGTCCTGTTTTCATGAAAAACGGGCTGTTTTTTGCTCATTTTGACCCCACCCTCCCAGTAGCACTCTGCAAGCCCCCACCCCAGGCTATTCATGCCTTTTTTTAAAAAAAAAGGGGGGGGCTTTTTGAGAATAATCATTTTGGGGAGGTTTGCAGAGTGCAACCCCCCCCCCCTTTTCAGAAAGCTGTTTAGTTAGTGTGGTTGATGAGAATTATATTCTCATCATGCTGTGTCAGCTGAAACAAAGTTTTAGGTGCTACAGGTTGTCAGCGATTTTCTTCTCCAGCACATGGATAAATACACCTGGAAACATCTATCTACCTACCTACTCTCTCTCTCTCCCTACCTACCTACTGTATTTCTCTCCCCCCTCTATCTACCTAAACATCTACCTACCTACTCTTTCTCTCTCCCCCTACCTATCTACTGTATTTCTCCCTATTTTTCTCTCTCTATCCCTCTATCTACCAACCTATCTACTCTCTCTCTCCCTCCCTCCCTCCCTATCTACTCTATCTATCTATCTATCTATCTATCTATCTATCTATCTATCTATCTATCTATCTATCTATCTCTGTCAGTCAATGGCACCACCCAGTTTGCAGACGGATGTGTTTGGGGGATAAGCTTCATGTGCTGTTGACGCTGTTGATGCTGCCATGTGATGGAGTGGACCACAAACTGTCTTTTGGGGGAGGACTGGCTGGAAGAATTGGTACTGGCCCAGGAAAGATTGGCACTTTCTTCTGCTTGGAAGGTGGAACAAGAGATGGGGGCAACACAGAGGGGATGGGTTCCTCCAATTTAAACATACCTCATCTTTGGCAAGCCAAAGGATTATTTTCATATTTTAATAAATAGTCAAAACCCTAATTCATGGCTAAAGCCTGACTAGTTATCTTCTGACATGGAAAAAGTTTAAGAGTTTCTCTCTTGTTTTATTTAAGCCCTTTGAAGAAAGTATAAATTGTAAGGATTAATAGATCACAAGGAAAAACTAAATTGCATATTGCTGAAAACTAAGACAACATAGAGGATACCAATCATGATCTTGGAGAAAATATAGATATAGTATACATTGATTAAACATGAGTTTCCTTTGGGAAAACAAGGTGTGAGAAAGAAATTCAGGATTGCCCCATCTTGACTGTCTTTGATGTAAGAGGAAGGGGGTAGAAATGCTGTCAGATATTCAAGGTGCTGTTGTTATAATCTACTTCCATAAAGTGGAGTTCCAGAAGTCCTTGTAAGTGCTTCTCAGCTGGCCTCAAAGGGCTGATCAAGCACTAACTATATCTGTATTTATATCTATATCATCTATATTTATATTGTCAATATAGCTTTATCAATATTGATAACCCTTATGACAAAGTAGCCATTCTTCAACAAATAATCATGGAACTCTATCTCTGGCCTTATATTATCTGTTCCTATTGTGGTATTATTAAATAAATATTTAACATGAGAAGAGAGATAAACTAGAATACCTTCCATACATACACCTAAGAAATCATACTATGGGCAAAGAATCAAGAAATGAGGATATAACTTCATTTTAAGCATTCTATATTTATATTTTTGTAGAGTGATGACAGTGAGATTTTAATCTATATTTGTGCATCCCCAAAATAAATTTAGAAGAAAGTATGCCACTTCTCAGCAGATGAAAAACCCACAATCTCAATTACCATGTCCTCATCAAATTCTGAGCAAAATGGAGATATAAGAAGGAGATCTACGGACAGTACAAGTACAAAATAAAAACAGAGACAGAACCCAATTAAATAAATTTAATATCATCAACATGTACTGATGGTATAAAATTTATTTAAAATAACTACAACTATTAACTATATATGCTATGAATGGTATACCTGAAATTCTTATTTATTTGCACTGCCAGAATAAGGTAAACGTTCCCCTTGCACATATGTGCTAGTCATTCCCGACTCTAGGGCGCAATGGTCACCTCCATTTCAAAAAGCCAGTGTTGTCCGAAGACATCTCCATGGTCATGTGGTTGGTATGACAAAACTACAAAGGCACACGGAATGCTGTTACCTTCCCACCAAATGTGGTTTCTATTTTTCTACTTGCATTTTACATGCTTTCAAACTGCTAGGTTGGCAGAAGCTGGGACAAGTAACGGAAGCTCACTCTATTACACAGCACTAGGGATTTGAACGGCAGAACTGCCTACCTTTCTGATCAACAAGCTCAGGGTCTTAGCCACTGAGCCACCGTGTCTCTTAACCACTGCCAGAATAGAGGCCTATAGATGTTAATTTGTTTGGTCCTCATACTAGACGCCTCCTGAAGGACACTTAAGACAATATGTTACAATGGCTCTCTTCACTACTAACCATTAGGATTTGGACCACTATACAACTATAAAAAAATAGATCAAACCCCACTCCCTTCTATCACTGATGATGTTACTTAGTTTGGTAATGAAATGTCAGCAACAAAACAACTAAGCCCAGAGGACTTTTATGTATGGAGAGCTTTTGTTCCACAATGTTAACTGAAATATAATATAAAGGGCATTTAATTTATTCAGCCAGCAAAAATCATCTTAATGCTAAGTATCAGATCACTTGCCTGTAAAGTCAGGCTCAGTTTTGGAACCTTTCTGCATCTTTCCCATCCCGCATTTTTGTGCCTTCAGGCATAATGAAGAGAATAGAAAAGTTTGCATGCTCATTTGTGCCATTTTAATTAATCCTAATAATCATTTTGCTGAATTTAACCTTAATCTATATTATGAGGCTGCCAGAAAACAAAGTAAACCAAACAGAGCACTTGGCTCAGGAATCAAACTGCATATAAATTGGTAGACCAGCAATGTGACAGCTGATGAGTCAGTCAAGATATTTTACAATATTATTATACTATTCAGCGGTTTCCTTAAACAAATGGGGTGGTTCTGCGTAAATCAGGAGAACAAAAGCTTATTGAAAAAAAGAATATCAATTTTTTTTATACTTCCATCTGCAGTTTCCTGTAAAGAGTAACTGCATTTTTATTTTACGGCTTAACTAACAACTACAATCATTAAGACATTTTTCATGTTGAAAGGGGAAAAAAAGTATTAACAGTGCAAGCTTTGATTAGCAATATCAACATAGATTTTTGAGTTAAGTATCAATATGCATCGAAGGAAATGACTTTCCATTCCCCCCCTCCCCCAATATTTTCAGGCTTGTCATATTATAAGCCAACTGCTGGCTGCAATTGTGAGATAAGTCCAAATCTGAAACAACTTGGAATTGGAACAAAAAAAAGGATATACTTTATTGATGGCTAGAAACTGATGCAATAAGCACATATTTATCAAAGAAAAGTGGAATAAGTGAACCTAAATATGCACAAATACATAAACAAAATTATATTGGAAACTGAACTGCATACCATCTAAATTATTGATTTTACATTAAAAAAATAATTTTGCTAATAGTAGTAACAATAGCATTCAGACTTATATTCTCCTATAGCACTTTGCAGCACAATGTAAGCATTATGTGTACATTGCCCCATCTGGGTTCTCATTTTACCAACCTTGGAAGGATGGAAGGCTGAGTGAACCTTGAGCCCCACCAGGATCAAACTCCAGGCTGAGGGCAGAGTTTACCTGCAATACTGCATTTTAACCAGAGAGCCATCCGGGCTCCTAATGTTTCACAATATATAAACTATGGCAATTTTACTACTAGAACTCAGATTTTTACTGAAGATTTAAAACCCCCAAGAATGATCAATTTTCATTTTGTGTAAATGTATCCAAATATCAAATGCTTTTATAAATAACTTCCAAATCTTTTTCAGCAGATGTCATAATATATACTGGCTATCTGAAAATCTAAAAATTATTTTGGTACTATGTAAAAGTACTTCAAAAGTCTTGTGGCATCTTGAAAATGAATATGTTCATCACAACATTAAGTTCTCATGGACTGCAGTCCATTTCATTAGGTAACAATAATCCCAGTCCAGAAAATATACTTATACTATAGCATATTTGTTAGTCTGTAGTCTTAAATTTCTTTATTGGTTTTGTTTCAATAGACAATAAAACTAACGTATCTTGTAGAAGAGTTAAACCATATAAATGGATTGACATTCATCTTCAAAAGTAGGCATCGCTAAACATGTGCACAGCTATAACCCAATAATGACAGGATCACATCTATTATAATTCAAATGATTATCTATTAAGGAAAGTGTATGGCCTTGTAACAGATGCAATAGTGCAAGAATTCACATAGCATTCTACCACCATTTGATTAAGATAAAAAGAACGTTTATGTCTCATCTCTGAGAATGTCATCAACATTTTCTTTTCCACTGAAACAAGACTTATTTGAAAGCATTTTCTTGTCTATCAGATTATATAAGAGGATGGCTTTAAAAATGCTGAAAACAGTTTCAGCAAAGCACATTGTTTGCAACAACAGAGCTTCTCTGATCAGCTCATTTGGACCATAAATAAGCAGTTTCCTTAGAGTTAAGCAACTAGCGACCTTTCTACTGAAATAAGATATAAATACAAGATGGAATACTGGTGATACAATAATAATCTGACACAGAAGAGCCCAAAATTTCTGGAAATAGGAACTAAGAATGCCTGGTATTTTGCCAAGGACAAGCTTTATTTTGGAACTAATATAACTCGGCAGATGTTGTCTGTCCTCCAGTCCAATAACTGATTCTAAAGGTTCGTTTTCTAATGCAATTCATGCTAAACAATTTGCTTTCAAATTCCTTTCCTGTGTAAGGGACAGCTTCCAGGAAATCAAATAAAATGTTAAGTGTTAGAACAATCATGCCGTTTTCTTAATCAGCTTGCTTATTTATCATCAAACATCTTTATCTCCTTCTTTCCCAGGAGTTCAACTCAGCTTGCAGCATTACAAAAATAACAGTTGCTAACATTTTTCTAGCTTCCAACATATCTCAAATCATAAATATTGGGAATGGTATGAAGAGGCATCAGAAATGTTCAAATCATAGATCTAACTTGGCTTCCAATCTCTGTACTTCCTGATAACCATACTTTCATGGACAAGCAGTTAAATATAAGGTAGCAATGTGTGGGAGAAGCCAAAAAAGCCAATGCAATCCTAAATTGCATTAACAGAGGGATACAATCAAGATCAAGTGAGGTACTAATACCACTCTAGAGAGCCTTAAAGACTCTAGAGAGCCTTAGTAAGTATTTTAGCCACTCTAAAATACTGCATCCAGTTTTGGTCATCAGACTATAAAAAAGATATTGAGACTCTAGAAAAAGTGCACAGAAGAACAACCAGGATGACTAGGGAACTGGAGACCAAAACATATGAAGAATGGTTACAGGAACTGAGCCTGGTTAGTCTAGTGAAAGGAAGTTCCAGGGGAGACATTATAGCAGTGTTCCAATATTTGAAGGGCTGTCACAGAGAGGAAGGGGTCAAGCTATTTTCCAGGGCACCTGAAGGCCAGACATGAAATAATGGATGGAAACTGATCAAGGAAAAGTTCAACCTAGAAATAAGGAGAAATGTTCTGACAATGAGAAGAATGAATCAATGGAACAGCTTGCCTTCAGAAGTTCTGGGAGCTACATCACTGAAGGCTTTCAATGGGATATTGGATTGCCATTTGTTGGGGATGGTGTAGGGTATCCTGCTTGGGTAGGTGGGGGTTTGGAATAGATGATCTATAAAGTCCCTTTCAACTCTGTTAATCTATCTAACAAATTACTTTTCTGATGCCACATCACTTAAGTTCCCCTTTGTTTTCTCTGCCTAAATGATGCCCTTTTTATTAGTGGCCCAAATCCCAAATTCTGTTCTCTCCACTCTATTTTTTTTCTTATTCTTTCATTACCTACCATGGATGTTTGGAATATTTTGGTCCTGCTGGGAATTGTCATTACCCCCCAGCCTTAGCCTAAGATTATTTATTATTCTCCAGACCTGTTATGGTGTATCACTTCTACTTTATTTTAGCTAAAGCCACTGCATTACTAAAACATGGGAAAGCTTAGTGATTTTTATGAATCTTTGATCAAATGATATAGGGGGTGGAAAATTCTGCAATAAAACTGCTGTTACATTTTGTCTTTCATTGTGGGTACATTAGTATGTATAGGGTGCATAAATCTAGAATGCAGCTTTTCTTTTCTTTTTTTGGTTTGGAATTTATTTGAAAATGCAAGTTAGAGTCTGATTTATTTAGTTTGATGTTGGGATATTAGTTGATGCTATTTCCGAGCACAACTTTGAGTTATATTTGTTATATATGACTTACTCTTGAATTTAGATAACCTATTCTGAGCAACTATACATAGACTTTGCCATGCATTCTTGAGTGGCACATGTCCTTGACATGGGTATATGTGATGGAAACATCTTGATGCTGCCTGTTTGAAAAGTGTCCTTGAAATGCGATAACACAGCTGACTAGATAAAGCTTTGATAATAAAACTATAAGTAGTTTTGTCAATACCAAACTGTCTGTCAACTATAGGTTGACAGACAGTTTGGTAGAGTGGTGAAGATATCAGGACAGAAACTGAAAGTCTGTGAGTTCTAGTCTCACCGTAGAGACCAAGCCAGCTGGGTAACCTTGGGACAGTGACTTTCTCTCATCCCTAGGAAGAAGGCAATGGCAAATCACTTCTGAAAAACCTTGCCAAGACAGCTGCAAGGACATGTTCAGGCAGTCTCTGAAAATTTGACAAAATTAAATGAAAAAAGAAGTAAAGTCAACATCTATGGAAATATTAGGGGGCAACAAAGAGACCAAAAAATTTAAATTCTTCACTACCATCTAGTGGTTATCTGTATTAGATCTTTGGAAACTACAAATGACAATATAGAAAAATCAAAGCAACAAGGCAAAAAGACTGTGGCCATCCTTCTACGGCAGGGGTGTCAAACTTGTGTTGTCACAGTGCATCACATGACATATCAGGACTTTTTCCTCCTTCACTAAAGTGGGCATGGGTGTGGCCAGCGCATGATGTATCCATCCAGCCCACAGACTGCAAGTTTGACAGCCCTGTTCAAGAGGATGTAGAGGGACTATAATTGAGCAATAAGTGATGAATAAAAAATATCTGAGATTGGAATCCTCTTTTTCATTCACAGAGACCTATATTCTTCAGAGCATATCTGTGTTTAGTACCCTTAACTATGCTATGAGACAAAGGCTTAAAGTCCAAAAGATCACATCACATTTATCAAAGACATTTATGTGCTCCAAGAGTTTGGTTCCAGGGTGCACAAGGATGACTTCTTCCAGGTGGAATTTGTCCAGTCCATGTATGCACATAGAGAGGCATGCACAGATACTAAAGAGAGAGATTGTCTCCTACAAGAAATGAAGGAAATGTGGGCCTGCAGTCAATCCTTGCCTGTAATGTACCCCAGGCTTCGTAAGACATTGCCTCTGGCGGTAATGACTGGTATTACATAATACAGTGGCTTGGTTCCTGTGTGTGGTTTGGATTGGACAGCCATATTTATTTCTACTATGGTGTATGATGGTAATTGTTATTTCCTTTGTAAATTTCAAGGCTTTATCTGAGCTGGATAATTCAGAAGTATCCACAAGTAAGTAAACAAGTAATAAAAATTTTGAATCTCTCAGATTTTTGTCCTCATAATGGGATAAAAGAATATTTTTCTTGTAAGAAGCTGGTTGAAGGAAATAGCCTAGAATTTTAGTCTTTCAATTAAGAGAAACAATGCAGAGGCAATAAGAGGACAAAGCTTCTTGATTGCTTGAATCTTATCTACCTTTCATGATTAGTAAGACTAAAGAGTTGATGCTTCTGAAGTAGCATCTCCACAGCCTCTTCAGAGAAATCTGGATCCAAACCGTGATTGGGTCTATAAACAACAAATATTATATTTTGTACTTAAAATAGAATCCTTTATAAATAGGTAAAGACTCACACCTGAGCCCAACCATTTTGTCACTGGTTCCACCCACCATAGGAAAATACCCAGCTTGAATTACAAAATTAAGCAGTAAAATCTGAGCTTCAAGGGAAATGCTCGCTGTAGTCATCGGGGCAGCCCTTCCTGCAAATCATCAGGATGGTGCACATTGGCTATTGGAAAAAAAGGAGCAGCATCCTAAAACATGCTGCAGAATCACAGAAAGAGCAACACCGTAGAACTCCATGCCTACATCATATAGGCTGCATAAATACATTATGATTGTGGCAAAAGTCTGAGATTGCTAAGGTGAGTTTGTTTAAGTTTGTCACCTCTGAACACCAAACAATTGGAACACTGCATGCAGTTTTACAAATGTGTAGTTATTTGGAATTAGCATTCTTATTTTGCTCCCCTCCACCCCGTAGATCAGACGATAGTAGAACAGCAAACCATTGTGGGTTTGGTGATAAAATTGAAGGTGCAACTATTGCCAGATGCTTGGATTACATGCTCAGCAGGATAACAAAAGGTTCTATTCCTTATTTTTCCCTTGCTTTGCTAATTTGTTCTTGATCCTAAGATGCTGCAGATTCTGTAGCAACAGGGGCCAACCTAGTTCCTAATTAGAAGTTTGTATCTTCTCTCTTGAATCTCAGATAAGTATTCTTCCATCAGGGCAGCTTCATACCCAGTTAATTTTCCAATCTTCCTCGTCCATCTCTGAAAACAGTGTGATAAAGCCAGCAGTACCTAGCAGTAATCAGCCAAGCAGAGCAACTGGTGCACTTTCACAGATTGCTGGTTGGACTGAAGCCAGGGAGGCCAAGTTCAAGCAATTGCCCAATGCAAGATATCTGGATTGTCGGCCTTGGTTCCCCATGTGAAAGATGGAGTGGTAAACAAGACAATGACTGTCATGTCTGTAGTATAACAAAGAGGAGGATTAGACTTAGAGAGCAGACTTTGCCCAAACCAGTGTAAAAGGGTCTGATGAATATAACCCAGCCGGCATTTCAACTAATCTGACCTTGTTGATATGATAGAGTAAAAGGATATTTGTAAAGTAAATCTGAAAGCCTCTCCTCTTCCAGAATGCTAAATGTTTATCGAAGAACCTGAACTATCAAAGGCAATAAAAGTGTTTAAATTCCAATAAAGCTCCAGGTGAAGATAGTTTCCCCACTGAGCTTTAAAATTCTTTCAAGCTCAATTGATTCCAATTCTTTTTCTTCAAAGGAGATTTAGAGGTGCTGTGAACAGTCCCTTTTTTGCTTTTGAAAATAAAGATGTTTTCCATTGCTTAGGGTACCCAAATGGTTAAGATGCTCTTTTTTTCCTCCCCAAGGGGAAAAAAAAGAGTAAAGATCTACTAAGGATTACCTATCCAATTATGTTTTGCAGACATTGTTCTAGTAGACAATTGCATGAAGTCTTCCAAGATAGAGTGGGTTGTAAAATATAGTGTCCAAGTTAATATATGAGGATCTATCCAGGTTGTTTAATACAAAAGGAAAAGACCTTCTCGTGCCCATCCACCTGCGGCCTTCCCAGCTGTTTTAATTTCATATTAATTCTTCTCCTTCCATATGGCAGCATCAGAGTTCTGCTTATTAGAGAACACAAAGGACGTGGTGAAGAGAAATGAACGGTGGGATTGCCAGTTGCTTGTCAGTAATGTACCAAAGATACAAGGCATGGCAAAATAAATCTACACTACCAGGAATGATGTTCTAATGGGATAAGTATTGCTGGCAAGCTGGTAGAAA
The DNA here is from genome assembly GCF_009769535.1 of Thamnophis elegans. Taxonomy (NCBI): domain Eukaryota; kingdom Metazoa; phylum Chordata; class Lepidosauria; order Squamata; family Natricidae; genus Thamnophis; species Thamnophis elegans. The sequence goes on along the minus strand of NC_045544.1, from coordinate 74,151,374 downwards.
GAGTAAACATGGTGGGTTTTTTTTCCTTCAGCAGACAATCAATTAACATAACACAACCTGCCAAACACAGAGAAGAAAATTGATTTAAATTCAGTGAGAATTCATACTGACAGTCGTGGTACCAAGGATTAAGGGAGCCCTGAACAAGACACTTTGGGTCATAGCATTCCACTGGTCTTTCCCCCCTAACTGTGGGGTCCCAATTGATACCAATATATAACAATAGATTTAAAAGGGTCTCTACCCCCTTGCTACATATCACTTCATAGCAAAATGAATGGGTGTCCCAGATGATGTTGCAGAATGGAGTAAATTTGACAACAGGCCTGTTGAGGAATTTGAGTTATCAACCTTTGCCCCAGACAACAACCCTTTATACTTGACTATCAAATAACGTAAAATGATCAAGTGATATAAGAGCTAGCAGCCTGTCAAGGAGAACCATTTGCTTGTCCACAAAATACACTAGAAATGAGGTCTGCTGATATGGGTGAGTTCTATTAATCCACTTCGAAGATCACCAACACTTTCTCAAAAGAATTTTGCTTTCCCAATTGTGCTTATGAGTGTCTGTTGTATTCCAAGCAACTGCTTATTACAACTATCAGAAAGAGGAGAGTCTAAAAACAGTAGCATGCATATGGCAAGTCACATAAAATATAATGCATTATAAGGTCCATGCTAAACTCCAGCTGCAGACACTAGGGTATGACAATGCATATATGAGTTTTGTAACTCAAGACCCTTTTTCTGTTTTGTTTACAGCTCCATAAACCGTGTTTTATTTCCTGTCACACAGTGGGATTTACAACATGAATCTGACTGACTTTTGAAATATTCTGCCACAAGCAGCAATCCTGGTAAAATATTTTCAAAAGCTAAAGTGTCCCTTGCCCCCAGGTGCTAATTTATCACACCTTTGCTAATATTACTGTTCAGATTCAGATTTGTTTGATTGCAGAGAACACATGGCAACAGATTTTCTAATACAGAATTTAGGACTTGGCCTTTCTTTTTACTCTTGCTTTTTCACTCCCTTTGAAAATAAGACAGATAACATTCATAAGCAGGCATGGCCCTTTACTCTATCCCATCCCCCAAGAATGCAACTACTTCACATTTTATTTTTCAAATGATTACAGTACATACTGGAAATAACATATTAAATAACTAGTATACAAACAATAAGCTACACATGTCCGGTAAAAACCCAAAGATTTAACTTGACATTTTACAGGATCCTATTCAGCAAGGTACATTAGTACCTCCAAACTTTAAACTTTATTATAATACCGGTTGTCTAACATGGATTTCGGAATGTTTCCTTATCACCCAGTAACATCTATGGAAGAGTTAGAATATGTTGATTTATTATCATTGTCTGTCTGTCTCTCATCTATCCATCTAGCACTGATGATGTTACCTAGCTTAGGTATTGAAACATCTACCAGAAAGCCACCAAGCTCAGAGAGCACCAACCCTGAACAACAAATATCCTCCTTTTTTGGTATCTATCTATCTATCTATCTATCTATCTATCTATCTATCTATCTATCTATCTATCTATCTATCTATCTATCTATCTATCTATCATCTACCTACCTACCTACCTACCTACCTATCATCTATCACTATTCTTTAAAAAATCTAATAAAAAATAAAATGTTTTATTGTTTTAACCATTTACTTGTATCTGTCTCTTGGTGAGTTTATAGGCAAGTGTTCTCCATGCTACCCTGTCGAGCACAGCTTCTTTCAATTGTTGTATGTTCCATTTTGTATCATATTTGATGTTACCAAGTCGGCATGTTCTTTGCTTGCTGCTTCTTTTTTTCACTAACCATTCCTAACATCATTTCCTTCTCCAATGGATTTAAACATTTAAATGCTAAATGCATTTTTTCAGTGGCAAGTCATTTGTAACTTAACATGTTAATTGTAGTTCTTGCATATGTGGGATAGTGGAAGCATTTAACTCTTCTTTCCTGGATAGTTTTAGAAAATGCTCTTCAGAATACAGTGTTAACTCAGTTGCTGAAAGCAATATAGATGTGTAGAAGGGTGGTTAGATATTTACCAGAATTAAACCTTCCCTGTACAGATAATACTGATCCTATTCAAAATTATTTATTAATGAAACCAAAATTAGGCTCAAGTTGTAGGTAATATTTAGTGACACAGGCAGTTAGGGCTTTAGCTTGGGTTGTTTTCATTACACAGAAGAAAATCCAACTATGCCATCGCTAATGAAGGAATCGGAAAGAATTTCAGATGCCATGTTTTGCATAGTTTCCCAATCCTTTTTTTCTAACCCAATATTAGGTTGCAAAGAAATTATATGAAGGAAGTTCAGACACTGTCCTTATATCGGTCAGCAGAATCCCAAAACTGAATAGAATGAGGTTAGATTTGGCATACTGGGAGAAATGAGTAAAAGAAAAACCGAGTTTGTAAATGAGCTAAATCCAGCAAGGGTTTAAGGGGAATGGATCTTTAAAATATCTCCAATTCATCTCAATGGGCAATATTTCTTTTAAGATGTGTAGATTTCTATTCCCAAAATTTTCCAGCCAGTATTCTCAGTTCCCATCTTTCCATCCTCCTGCTCACCTGGATCCAAAATAAAGGATATAGATCCCATTCTATAGCTCTGTGCACACCTTCACAAAAACGTACAGTTGCTTCTGGTAAAAGCATTGGAGATGATTCCAAAAGCCATGTGCTGCATACTTTCTCTATTTTCTTTATGCAAAAAAAAACATGTATATGCAGACTGTGTTCAAAACGACTTAATGCAGCAGTATATTTGCTGATTCATTATATCAATTAACTTGTTATTTCAAAACTGACGATGACTAGACCTATAGTCTGTAGATTGCAGGATGTTAGTTATGCCTCATACTGTAATCACTGGTGTTCAGCACACTGTGTGTAATATTGTAAGAGCCAGTGAATCATCATACAAGCTATCACCCTTTTTGTTAATTTAAGTAATTATTTAGGAGGAACTGTGTGCATGTTAGGAAACAAAAGAAGATAGAATCATTAGAGATGGAAGCTCATCGTGAGTCTGCAAAGAAGGAGCCACACTCTTTATTACTTATGTATCCATTTATCCATTTATTTATTTAATACCCTACCTTTATTCTTTTAATATACAACTCAAGGCAGAAAACATACCTAATATTCCTTTGTCCCCCTAGTTTTTCCACAACAACAATCTGGGTTGGCCTATGAAAGAATGACTGGTCTGTTACTTAGCTGACTTGCATGCCCAGGACAGGACTCAAACTCATAGTCTCCTGATTTCTAGCTTGGTGCCTTTACCCCTCACTCTTCCAACCTAGTCATTTGATATGAAGTTACTTCTTTTAAGTTTGAAAGAACAAAAAAACATGCACAGATTCCAATAAAATACTAAGTATCAAGGGATAATATATTACTTAAAATATTTTTATCTGTGAGAAATATATTGCTAGGTTTTATTCATCTTTTTTTCAGGAAGATGATCTTCCAGTTTCCGGCATGCACATGTACGCTGACCAGTTGGTATCCTGGTTTCTAGTGCACATGCATGTGCAACAACCATCTGGCTGGTGTGCCAGAAATCAGAAGAGCAACAGGTGACGGCTCTCACTGGAAACCAGAAGCGCACTGGGTGTCTGCTCTTTCAGTTTTGGGCACATGCATGCACACTGTCCAGCTGGTCTTCATGCATGCATGTGCACCAGAAACCTTTTCAGAAACACTGTTCTAGATCAGTGATTGAATGTTGATGGTGATAGATCTAGATTGAATGTTGATGGTGTTCGCAGAGCTTTTAAAGAATCACACCCTGTGATTAGAAGGCTGACCTCTCAATCTTTCAATTCTGTTCTTTTCCTTCCTGTCCTCCCCATTTTTGAGAAATGAACCTGAAAATAGTGATTTATGGAATCAAGATATCTAACTTTCCACAGCGTTCTGAAGCACCAAATCACTCACAGGATGTCATGACACCCCCAATCACAGGGATCCTACTTCATCTGCAGCAACTATAAATTTGTTTTGATTCTGAATCCAAATGAATCACAGTAAACAGTTCATGTGTGCCAGTCCATGTGTACATGTGTATCCATGTGTGAGAGAGAGGAGGGGAAGAGGGAAAGAGAAAGAGTAATGTTGAAGGGAAGGGGTCAGGATATAAAGGCAGAGTGCAAGAGAGACTGAGTATTTCATTAAAGAAACCTTGGACTGGAAATGGGAGAAGAACAACAGTCCGTTCTAGGTAGAATCATATATTGGTTTGTACAAGAGTGAATTTTATTCTTAATAATAAAGTACTGGTAAACAAGAAACAGTAAACAAGTTTCCTCAGGTTTCAAACATTTAATCAAAGAAAAAATGTTTTGAAATTCCTTACACATTTTTAATGTAAAATTCAACACACCCTTCCTTAGAGCAGGTTTGCTGACCCAGTTATGGCCTTTTCCTACTTTTTATACTCCAGGGCCTTTTGGTTATTAGCTTTTAATGAGATGAACAGAAAGAGAATACTGCAGAATTTGAAACCTGGTACATTTCAGACTGTAGAAAAGTCCCATTCATCAGAAGCAACCTTGCCCTCTGAAATGAGATGTAAATGTGCCCACCAATTTTAGAAATTCTAGAAGCCATCATAAGAAAAATGTGTTTTGAACTTTCAATAATAACAAATGCTTTGATTTTTTTTTAAATTAAAGAGTCCACCCTATTTTTGCAAACTTATTTCTTACTTCTGTTTCTTTATAAGATTGAGGCAAATTCTTTTTCTCTTATTTGAATCTAGGTTTAAATATTGCGGTAGGCCATAAATGGGTTCCTTTCTTTGTGGTGAAATATGTCTTAGAGATGATGATGAACCAAAGGTTTGAGAACACATCAAACTGTGATTTGCTGCAGGAAAATGTTAATCAAGTAGCTGAAATTGTTCCCAACAGATGCCAGCCAGATAACTGATCTCACAACAGCTACTTGACCATATTCACTCAGCATTCTGTTATTTAAGGTATAACACAAAAGGAAAGCAGAATACAGTAAGAATAGAGGCTTGGCTACTTTTTCAAGCTAAGTGCAGGGATGACAGTAGAAATGCAAACTATGATTCCAACTTCCTAGTATCTTCCCCTTATATTGTGGTTTAATATTTGCTTTTCTCTCCTGAGTCCCTTGCATTTGGATTTCCATGGATAGGGACTCTATTCTGTCAATTATTACTAGTTTTCAAGAAATATAGGTGTGAGTGAAATTAGAGCATTTGTTACTAAGGAGGAAGAGTTCAGAAGCTGTCAAAGTGCTAATAGCAACTAAATTCCATTACCTATTTCTATATTACCCATGATAATTTCCAGTAAACTATTAGAGGACACAGTGGTTGATACTATTGCACAAATGCTTTCATGATATAATTATCCCCATGATTCCTTAAAAACAAAACCTGCAGGTCTTTCTGAAAAGTCACTGTTCTTTGTAAGATTTATAATCAAGAAAGGAATCAATCATCTGATACATGGTCATCATTCAAGCAACCTAAATTTCAGTCTTCATTAACTTCTTGTCAATCAAGAAATTCTTTCTTTGAAGTGAAAACATTGCTCATCTTCTGGGTCATATCCAATGTTATATGAACTGACTGCCACTTGCACAATGGAATTTCCCTCTGATTGCCTCATTTGCCCTCTCACTTGGCAAGCCTACATCAGAAAGTCCATCAGACCTCCAGAACATATTCATATGCACTAGGCAGAGCTTAGAAGAATGTGTTCCATTGGCAGATTCCATTCACTGGAAGTTTGTAACTGGATGCAACTTGTCACTTTCTATCTCTATCATGCAAAAACTGTTCCTACAATCTTCCCATGAATGCAAAGAATTTGCAAGGAAGAATTTCATAATCCCTCCCTCCCTCCCTCCCTCTCTCTCTTTCTCCTTGCTCCAAAGAAACGGATGATGACACAGTAATTAGTAATTTAATAAATTTATATGCCGCTCAATCCCTTAGGACTCCGGGCAGTTTACAAAAACAAGATAAAAGATAAGAGTTAAAAATAGAAAAAGAGAAACAAATTTAAAAACAACACACCATACATTCAGTCTAGGTGGGGCTGGACCTCGTTCATGAAGTCAACAGCCCCAGGCCTGCTGGCATAGCCAGGTTTTAGTGGCTTTTTGGAAGGCCGAAAGAGTGGGAAGGGTCCGGATCTCTACAGGTAGATCGTTCCACAAGGCCGGAGCAGCTACAGAGAAGGCCCTCCCCCGAGGGGCTGCCAGCCGGCATTGTCCAGTAAGAGAACTTTATTTGGGATCATCTCAACATGGAAAAACATAGCAGCATTTTTATCATTGCTAATGCCAGTACTGACAGAGCTTCACCAAATGGCTCTACAGGCAATTTTAATGAAGGTGGCATGGGATATTCACCCATTCCAATTTATATGTAACTGTAAGCCTGCCCAAACCTCTGATGAATGCTTTTCAATATCACAATACTACAGTGGTGGATTTCAAATTTTTTTAGAACCTATTCTGTAGGTGTGGCCTGTTTTGTGGGAATGGCTCTGTGGTCATGTGACTGGGTTGGGAGTGGCTAGGCAGTTGTGTGACTGGGTGGGCATGGCCAACTTGGAAAATGTGGTGAAACTCACTTAACAATGCTTTTGCTTAGCAATCAAAATTTTGGGCTCAATTGTGGTCATAAGTTCTTCTTTCTTTCTTTCTTTCTTTCTTTCTTTCTTTCTTTCTTTCTTTCTTTCTTTCTTTCTTTCCTTCCTTCTTTCCTTCCTTCCTTCCCTCCATCCTTCCTTTTGCCTCTATCTCTCTCTTTCTTTCTTTTTTCATCTCTCTCTTCCACTTTCTCTTTTTCTCTTTCTCTTTCTTTCTTTCTTTCTTTCTTCTTTCTTTCTTTTTCTCTTTCCTTCTTTCTCTTTCTTTTTCTCTCTTTCTCTTTTTCTCTCTCTTTTTCCTCTTGCTCTCCCTCCATTCCTTCCTTCCTTCCTTTCTTGTATATATCTTTCCCCCTTCCTTCCTCCTTCCTTCCTTCCTTCCTTCCTTCCTTCCTTCCTTCCTTCCTTCCTTCCTTCCTTCCTCTCTTTCTTTCTCTCTTTTTCTCTATCTCTCCCCCCCCTCTTTCTCTCACACATCCCTTCCAATTATATTCGTAGTTATATTCTATGAACTAAAACTGGTACCCAATAAATCCTATGATGACAGCATTCTGTGTCCTACAAGTCAATTCACAGAGCTCCCAATCCAGCATCTTACTGCTCTGGGGGTTAACTGAATATAGTTAGTCGTCCTGTTATCTTTTAGCCTTGGTTCCCAGCTTTTTAGCAGAACGGCAGAGAGGGCTAGTTTCAAATGGCTTTTTTTTTCCTTTTGCCAAAGCCAGATTTCTCTGCCGCCTGCCGGGTAACCTGGTGGGTGTCCGAAGGTGTTGGGCATGCCACGGAAGGCACACATGTCTCTGTCTCTCTTCCTCTCTCCCTCCCTCCCTCCCCCCTCTCTCTTTTTTACACACACACACACACACACACACACACACACACACACATGCACACCACGCTTGCCATAATGCAAGATGAATGTGTAAGGGGGACTGGATCAGCTGGGAGGTTGGCAAAGAAACCTCTGTTTCTCTGCTGCTATGGCTCGCAGAGGAAGGAGGCAAGGATGATGGCTGGTGCTCGTCCCCTCGCCACTTTCCCAGCCAGCCACCCAGCTAGGCAGGGTATGCAGGGCTGCAGCTGGCAGGCCTCAGGGGCAGCGGTGGTGAGCAGTATGTGACGAGAGCGCTGGCCAGCATCGCTGTCTTTTTTTATGTGAGCTGCGGCAGCGGAGAAACAGAGGTTTCTTTTTTGCCAGCCTCCCAGCTGATCCATTCCCCTTACACATGCGGTGTGTTTATATGGGTGTGACACCTCCCTGGTTTCCAATGGGTGGGGAGAAATCCATGCAGAGGGAGGAAAAACGCATGGATTTTTCGCCCCCCCCCATTGAAACCAGGTGGCTGTCAAAGAGAAGGGAGTGCGCACCACATGGGCTATCCCCCAACAGCTGAATCCTCCCCTCCTGTTCTTTCTTCAGCTGTTGGAAGAAGCCCACATGCCACGCTTTCCCTTGTCTTTGACATCCACCTGGTTTCCAATGAGGAATGGAGAAATCTATGCAGAAGGAGAAAAATGCATGGATTTCTTCCTCCCCCTCCAATTAGAAACCAGGCGGTTGTCAAAGTGAAGGCAGCGCATGTCACATGGGCTACTCCCAATCCTCCTCTCCAGCAAAGGAAGTGGGTGGGTGGGAAAGCCTGGTGCAGACAGGTGGGGCGAGCGAGCGAACAAACGCATGGTGACTGGGTGGATGGAGGGAGCTAGTGGGGGAGAGGTGCAGGCCACGGGAGGGAGCATTCTGGTATGGGGCTTCCAGAAGCTCAGGTACAGGAAGACATGCTAAATTTCATGATTGGGTATGCATGTACCGGTGCATACCGTCTGAAACCCACCCCTGCAATACTACCTTTATAGAGATCCTCTTACTATGCCTTTGGAAGGAGGCCAATAGAATTGCTACCCTTATATAAGGTGGAGCTCACCTCTGCTGTTGCTGATAGGAAAATCAATGGTAATGTTCTCCAGTGCTAGGATTACCAGAAAACTAAACAGACAAAGGAGGATGCAGGCAACTGGAAAGGAGGGAAAATGGAGAAGAGGAGGACATGCTTAACTTTCTTGGCATCAGCAACAAAATTATAATTAAAAACTGAAAAAAAAGTACTTAGGTCTACATCTGTGGTGAAATCTAATTTTTTTGCCACTGGTTCTGTGGGCGTGGCTTGGTGGGGGGCATGTGACTGGGTGGGCGTGGCCAACTTTTTTTCACTTTTTAAAGCATTTTTTCCTACCTATTTGCACGAACCAGCAGGAAAAAAATGCTTTAAAAAGTGGGAAAAAAGGTTCCAATGATTGCGCGGCTCACAGTTGATCACACAATCATCAGAACCTGTTTTAAAAAACTTTTTTAAAGCATTTTTCTACCATCTCTTCTGGCGAATAGGTGGTAAAATGCTTTAAAAAGTGAAAAAAAAGGTTCTGTGACATTAGCTGTGCTGCGCAATCATCAGAACTTTTTTTCCACTTTTTAAAATATTTTTTTACTACCTATTTGCTGGTGAGGGGTGAAATACTACCAGTTCTGACCTGTTCGCTACAACCAGTAGCAAAAAATGCTAAGGTTTGCCCTAACTGGTAGTAAAAAAAAATGCTTTAAAAAGTGCAAAAAAAAAAAAAGGTTCCAATGATCACACAGCACAGCTGAGTGTCATGGAATTTTTTTCTAAATCACTTTTTAAAGCTTTTTTTTAACTACCAGTTAGGGCAAACCTTAGCATTTTTTGCTACTGGTTGTAGCGAACAGGTCAGAACTGGTAGCATTTCACCCCTCACTTACATGTATATGAAATTACTTTTCCCAGCATCAAAAAGGCTGGTTTTTTAGTCACAGGAATGTGCTAGAACTACTTCCCAGATAAAAGTCTTCAGAGTATAACTGATTATGGTCCTGTCAATTTCACTTACCAGCTCCAGCCTGCAGGAGGGCACTAATCAACTAATCAAGGTAACAGAGCAAACCTTGCTAACTTGAAGTTAACACTTTTTAAGGAAGTGTTTTGCCAAAGAAAAGCTCAGGAAGGTATACTCAGAAATATTTAGGCAATATTTAATTTTAAGATTATACTTGCCAGAAAGAGGACATGGGGGAGGGAAAGAAGAACAGGTCCTCCGTTGACTATATGTCTGGTAATCCTATGCAATGGGTAAAGAATCCCTACTTGGCAAGTAGGGGGAACTAGGCAGGCAACGAAGTAACATAAGAATCTCCTATATATACTTTGTTACTTCGTTGCCTGCCTAGTTCTACATACATACATACATACATACATACATACATACATACATACATACATATGCATGCTGCTGGTGAGGGAGAAGCAGAAATAGCTGTGAACCCTATGGCCAGATACGAGTGAAGGTTTTTGCCCCTGCAGATTTCAGGACTTCTGTTCCTCCTCCATACAAATTTGAATGTTTGCATAAGAGGGTTTTCCAAGAATAGCAATAGCAATAGCAGTTAGACTTATATACCGCTTCATAGGGCTTTCAGCCCTCTCTAAGCCGTTTACAGAGCCAGGATATCGCCCCCACAGTCTGGGTCCTCATTTCACCCACCTTGGAAGGATGGAAGGCTGAGTCAACCTTGAGCTGGTGAGATTAGAACCGCTGAACTGCAGATAACAGTCAGCTGAAGTGGCCTGCAGTACTGCACCCTAACCACTGCGCCACCTCATTCCACCTGAATTGCCTTGATCCAATGGACTAAGGACCAGGGATAAAATTCAGCAGGTTCTGACCAGTTCTGGAGAACCGCTAGTGGAAATTTTGAGTAGTTCGGAGAGCCAGCAAATACTATCTCTGGCCGGCCCCAGAGTCGGGTGGGAATGGAGATTTTGCAGTATCCTTTCTCTGCCACACCCAACAAGCCATGCCTACAGAATCGGTAGTAAAAAAAATTGAATTTCACCACTGCTAAGGACATGTTCTCAGGGACATGTCATCAGCAAATGACAAGCAAGAGATCTCAGAGCTGTGTGGATAAGCCTTAAGTCAAAAGAATTCTGCTGTAAATTAATTTAATTTTCTATTTCCAAAATATTCCTCAGCTTTTTACTAGTGGAAGTAAAATAGCTACAGAAAGTTCCATGAAGGCAGTTGTTTCAACAGTCCCATGATCAAAGGACAGTCTCTCCAGTGAACATTAAGCTCTGCTGTTGTGTCCTAGTAAAGTATGAACCCTACCCCTTTATTCATATGATCATGCTGTCCCTTCCTCAGGAGTGGAACTTATGGACTGCCTGCTGACATGTGATTTCAACTGGACCAATGATTAGGGAATGGTGGAGTGGTAGTTGAAGGACATTTTGAGAGCCATAAGACTCCCATGATGTGCATCTTTCTAATGAACAAAGAGGAAGTAATGGCTTTGAATTACAGGATATTGATTGACTAAGAATGAGAACTAAAAGTGAGGGATCAATGTTTCCGACCTCACTACCATCATAAACTTGAGGTGATTCTGAAGATTTCCTCTCCCCCTACAAATGGAGATGTGTTTCCAATTTCTTTTAATGATTGCAGCTTGATATGGGGATGTTAGCAGAGAAGATTTATAGCTGGAGGCAGAAATAAACTTCACCTGTTGGCTTTTCCAAGCACTTGCTATTATCAAGTCAGATTGTTTTTATTCTCTTCCATTGGGCCCAATTGATAACTACATGAGACTACCATATACTATTGTTTCACTGATTCTTGAGATAATAGGCAGACCTTTAGAGTCTCTAAAGTGGTAAATTTCCCCTTATTTCAAAGTTCATTCCTGAAGGCTATTGATTTTGTGTCCAAATGGCATCATCTAAAAGAAAAGGGAGGCATCTGAATCTTAGAATTTGCTAAACCACCCTTTTTGTTCTGAGGGGGAGCATGGGAGAATCTTACAACAGGGAACCCTTAATCAGGGCTGTTTCAAATGACTGTGAAAATGATGAGTGATTAAGAAAAGAAAAAGGAAAGGAAAAGGGAGAACAGCAGCAGGGAACAGAAAAAGTTGAGACTTTGGAAAAAGTGCAAAGAAGAGAAACTAAGATGATTAAAGGCCTAGAGACTAAAACATGCAGTATGAAGAACAGTTGCAGTCAAGAGAAGAGAAGGACTAGGGGGAATACAATAGCAGTATTCCAGTATTTGAGAGGCTGCCACAAAGAGGAGGGACGGTCAATTTATTTTAAAGCACCAGAGAGCAGGACAAGAAACAATGGATGGAAACTAATCAAGGAGAGACGCAACCTGGAATTAAGGAGAAACTTCCCAACAGTGAGGACAATTAACCAGTGGAACAGCTTGCCTTCAGACTTTGTGGGTGCTTTTTCATCACTGGAGGTTTCAAAGAAGAGACTGGACAGTCATTTGTATGAAATGGTATAGGATCTCCTGCCTGGGAAGGGAGCTGGAGTAGAAGACTTCCAAGGTCCCTTTCAGCTCTATTCTGATAATTAAAAAATGTAGTGTAATTTTGCTAGAGATTTTTCTCTAGGTAGCAACTGTATCCATCACCTATGAATCAGTGTCTGAAAGAACATAGACTATAGAATAAAAGGCTTAGAAGGTACCCTGGAGTCTTCTAGTCCTGCTTAAGCAGGAGACACAATACCATTTTAGACAAATGGCTGTCCAGTCTCTTTTTTAAAATCCCCAGTGAGGTTTTTAACAGAGCATTAACTTTATTGGTCAAACTACAAACTACTCCTCCCCCATCCTCCTTCTCCTCTTTAAGGTCTTGGGATAAATTCCTCTTGTTTTCTTAGCAGCTGCATTTTGTCTACATAGAAGTTGGCAGTCCCTGCTGGAATAAATGTTAAGAGGGAATAATACACTGGGAAGAAAATAACATGTACTTCCCATGTTTTCCTTTTATTGATTTCTTTGATGTTAATAGCTCACTTTGGGAATCAAACCATCATTCCTTCAATGGCAATCTTGTGTACATGTAGTGCAAGTAGAACTTAGTTTAACATTAAGATATGCTTATTATGTAAAAAGAATACAATGCTTTGAAAAAGAAAGTACCGTCTAGATAATAGAGTCAGCAAATGTTGGAATTATGAAAGAGAATGAGTTAATATCTTTTTTCAGATCTAATTCACAAGTTCAAATGGAATAGCAAGATCAAAGACAACACTTTACATTCTGAAGCTTTGAAGTGGCCAAGTTTCTCACTCTAATGAAGTTGAAGAAGTCATTTTAACTTATCAACTAGCATGGGAAAACTAATAATAGCTGTTACATTTTCAGTGCAGGGAAGACTGAAAACAATTTAACGAGTGCTTACAAAATTTGTTGTGTTTGATCAGGCTAATAGCTTAGATGACACGGAGATGATAGATTAGCATAACACCATATTAGCTCTTTCCACATCTGCTGCTCTTTGGCACATGTTTGGTGCCACGATCCTCGACAAGAACAAGATTGTATAACAGATGACCTCCTAAAGCCTCCTTCCTGTGGTTCTGAGCTATTTCTGCACCTCTCTAATTGTTTGTTGAAAAAATAATTAGATGCAATAATGGTTCATAACAGTTAAGATTTCTCTATAAGGTGACCAGTTATGTCTTACCAGAAAATAGATAATGTATCACTGAAGACAGTGCAGGAGAGAACAGAGGACAAATTTGTTGTCAGGCTTAATTGATAAGAGGCAGGGGTTGGTTCTGGCAGGTACTACTATCGGTTTGCACTCATGTGCACACTGCGTACATATGCGCAGTGCAATTAAAAGTGTTCTGAGCATGTGCAGAAATGAAAAACAAGATGGTGAGTGCTGTCGGTTTCAGCGACCCAGGCCGCCAAACCACTACCGGTTCAGCTGAACTGGTCCAAACCAGTAGGAACCCACCACTGATTAGAGGTGAAAAGATGTGCTGCCTTGTAAGGGAGGGGAGCTGAAGGCTCATGAGGACAAAGGGGGCCAGAGAGCAAAGCTAAGAGATTACATAACTTAGACCATGTCTTCAAACTTTGATGCACTCTGGAGCCCCACTAGTTCACCATTGTTAAAAGTAAACAGCATGATTTTTACTACCTTCCACTGGGAGATGAGAAAGAAAAATGAACATATTGCTGTCTGAAGACTCTTTTTTGGCATGTATGAACAAATTCTGCAGGGAGACCTACACTGGGCTATATTTCCTCCCAGCATGGCAAAGTTCTCTATCCTTTTATTGGCATCTATACAGAGACTTTGTTGGCACAGTATGGGAAGTAAGAGTACAACAAGAACTCCTGGCATGCGAACAAAGGAGAGTAAGCCATGGCATCTATTACACATTATTTACATGTTCAGAGTATTGGAAAATTACCTTGGGTAATTTCCATTTTAGTTTGCACCCATCACATTCCCAATCAACCACTGAATCCATATCAGAATGAGCACACACATCATTCAGTTCAGCTAGTGAAAAATATAGTATGTTTGTTAAACATTAACAAACAACAAAAATATTAACTGGTAAAACTGAAATAAGATGGGGGCATTTGCAGAGAGAGAGAGACAGAGACAGAGAGAGACAGAGACAGACATACGGACAGATGGACAGAGACAGAGAGAGAGAGAGAGAGGGACAGACAGACAGACAGACAGACATGAACAACAGACTAACACAGTGTTTCCCTGAAAATAAGACATCGTCTTATTTTCTTTTGACCCTCAAAATAGGCGCTTGGTTTTATTTTTGGAGAGGTCTTATTATTTTTGAGATGTGGTCACTTCATGGCTGCTGCTATGTTGTAATATTTTCAGGGGAGGGCTTATTTTCAGGGAACCAGGGTTTTAGCTCCAAAACCATATATCAAAAGGCACTGAACTTTTGAGCCACTGAGAACAATATTGGGGATAATTAGCATTGACCATACCCCCCCCAAATAGTCCAACTGAAACCCTTTCATTACATAATGGTATATTAGAGATGGTAACATAAGGAAGCTGTAGTTTTTCTATCTTGAGACTGAATCCATTAATGTTGTAGATATACATTGCATTGCTGTGTTCTGCTTTAAATGGAATTTATGCGACTACTGAGAAGCCATCTTCTTCAACGTGTCTTAAAATGTTTGGTCTTTTTTATTTTTAGTTTCAGTCCTCTTCAAATTAAAAATGTTCTTCAGGCAAAGTGAGAAGGATAATCTCTAATACTAGGGCAGAAGGGAAAAATTCTTGGAATATTAGCACTGTAGGAAGCATAGACAATTAAAATATTGGATTCCATGAAAGAGCTTTAAAATATTCCCATTAGGAAATAGAGATGGAAGACTGACTTAATTATAGCAGGATGTATAGAGAAAGAAAAAAAAATGAAAAAGGCCATAAATATTCAGATACAATTATTTTTTTCTGAAAAGCAAGTACACACTTTTGGTTATATTATACATATAAGACATAATATTTAGAATGACTTTCATCACTTCAATTTCCAAGGTATCACTTTCACTATGTATAGCCTTTGGAATTAGCCAATTGCATTCAACACATTGATCGGAAGCTATGTAATTTTTATTGTCACACTTCCATCTCTTTTTATCATCTTTTAGATAAGAAGCCTAAACATAACATTATCTTTTGAACATGTATCAATCAATTCTCAGTGTTAATCATTTTCTGTGAAGAATTATTTCTGATTCTCACTTTTCTGATCATTTAAAGAACAAACGTAATCTTAATGTTAGTGGTTTTTAAAAAATTGTAATAGAATATCAGATTTTTAATACATCCAAAACTCTCCAGAATGCACAGTATAAAATATCTCCGAATCCTCAAGAGTTTATGTGAACTTGATTACAGAGAAAATAATTATCCAGAAGAAGCAGCTTAAAACAGGTATGGAAAAGTATTCTGTCATTTGAGAGCCAAAATCAATCAATCAATCTTGATTTTAAGTAAAGGAGGGAATGTTTTAGTTATTAGTGTAACTGCTCAGATTTCTAATAGGGTTTTAGTATTATTACTCTGGAGTAAACATATTTGCATATTAGATCTCCACTTTCTTAATCATTCCAACCTCAGTTCTAAACATGGCTTTCAATTTCATCCTTGTTTAATTTTTTCCCCCTTGAAATAGCCCATAGCAGATATCTAGCATGGCCTAGGTTCAATTCCTATGTCTCACTGTGTTTACCATCAATATTGACATAGTCATTAACTAAACAGTTATGAACATCATTTAAAAATGGATTTGAAAGTTTTTTGAAGATAATCCCCTCAGTTGGAAACATCTAACTGACCCACTGGTTCAGCAGTTACATAGTTATTTATATGTTCAGGAAATATGAAGTCACTTGGTTCCAAATTATTTTTTATGTCCAATCACGTCCAATCATCTGAATTTTTGGACAATGTCAAGCATTAAATTCAAAATATGATGGAGTTTGTTGTCAAGCTGTAGTCAGCAGACTATTGATAGCAACCATTTAAAAAAGCGGGCAGATTGCTGTGCCTTCCTGATCCTGCACAGACAAACTTTCTATCTAATTTCACCAGTATCCCAGAAACACAAATGTTAGAAAGGCTTGTGGTTTTGCAGTTGAGACCAGTCAACCCATCTTTGTCTATTATTTCATTTCAAGACCCTGTAGATCCTCAACAGGAGTCTATGAATTCAATGATCAGCAACAGATTGTTTCTTTGGTATTTAAAAATATAGGTATTTAAAGTTAAGCAGGAATGGAATTCTGGAAAACTCCATTCCTTAACTTTACTTGTATTTTTTTCAGAAGAACCAGTTGTATTTAATTACAGTTAATTGTGGGAGTTAAATCAATAGAGATAGCAATATTAATTATAGGTAAAAAGACAGGGGTCTGGTAGCATTGAATTAGTATCCAAATACTGAAGGAGAGTAAAATGACACCCAGTAAATAGATATGTTTATATTTTAATTCAATTCATTTTAATCTAGGTTAATCGACTATTTAGTCTGTATGTCAATTTAGCTTGCTTATTTTTAACAGCATTGTTGCCTTTTAAAAACACATTTTAACCCACATTATAGAGGTCTTCTAAATCCATTCTTAGCCTGTTTGTAATCCACCTCAGATGGACTGTAATCCATTTCCATTTTATTATCATTATTATTTTTAATCCATGATAAAATAATTGGCCTAAATCAGGAATTCAAGAATCATATTATTGCTTCCTGTTGGGGATAACTTTGGAATGATACTTAGGTTGACTGCTTTATTATCGTTTCTGAAAACAGCAATAGAAGAATAATCAGAATTATACACATACCAGAGAGATAGTTTTGCTCGTCTGCATGGGATTCAGAAATATATATATATTTCAAGCTAAGCAGTTATGAGTGTGGTTACTGGCTGGCTGGAGATAATATATGAAACTTCTTTCCATTACCTTATTTGATGGAAGAAGTGCAATTTATACATGTATTAAGTAACTAAGGAGTTAAACAGGTGAATGCTAATAGCATATTCTGAAATCCTGTTGGTTTTCACTTGCCTTGTATTCAAATATCAAGATTAATGTCAAGCTAATTTTAAGTCTTCTTTGATGTGGCATGGGAAGGTGTTGTATAATGACTCTGGAACAAATTCACTATCTTGCTTGCATAACAAGTTGTCACCTAAGTTTGTCTTGAAAACAGTTCTGGCATAAGACAACCAATTGTGAAAATAGAAGATTGTTAAAGAAAAGATGGGGGAACAAATATATTCGTGTAGGGTAAAAGAGCCAAAATGAATAAAGTTAAGGAAACAACATCTGGCACAGCAGAACCAAAATGATTGGAGAAATATAATTTCTGTTCTGGGCTAAAAATATTGTTTCAGTGCTGCCTAAAATCCTAGCTTCCAGATAATCAAAGCAGCCAAATGTTCTTTTGAAACAGCATTCTTTCTTCTTCTTTTAATTGTAATGATGTAAATATTCTTCCTATTTGCAAGGAAAGATCTAAATTTTCTTACACAGTATGAACAATATAGTGGGAGAAAGAAACCCACAAAGAAAAAAAAAAGAGATAAATGCTTATTATTTACACAATATGTTCCAACTGCAATAAGGCCATCAAACATACTCTATATCCAATTTTCTTTTGTAGAAGGCTACAATGTCAGTTGTTATAGAAGCTAATTGAGAATGTGAAAGTGGAGATGTATTTTGAGAACTTATCCATGAAATATTTGCAAACACGTGACCCGACAATTGCGCGATAGACATATGCGCGATGACAAAACCGTGACGACAAGCACAATTAGGGTTAGGGTTAGGGTTATAACGTATGTATATGCATCCCACTATGTAGTTTGTTGATCACGCGATTTTGTCGGTGCGCATTTGTCGGCGTGCTTTTGTGGGTGCAGTTTTGTCATCGCAGTTTTGTCATCGCGCATATGTCGGTGAACCTTGCAAACATATGTTTCATTCAGGGGTGGGTTTCTCGCCCCGTTCCAACCGGTTCGGTTGGAACGAGGCCAGCGGCGTCCTCGTGCACGCACGCGGCGTCCTCACGCACGCACGCGGCATCCTCGCGCATGCGCACTAGTGTCTGCGAGATGCTCCAGCTGCTCCTGGAGGATCGCGCAGGCGCTGTATGCGTTCTGCGCATGCGTGGAAGCGCAGAATTGTAAAAAACAGGTAAGGAGCGGGCGCGGGTGTGCGGGCGCGCACGGGCGCGGGGGGGGGGGCTTCGCCGTTCCCGGAAGTTACTTACTTCCGGGTTCGGCGACCAACCGGATCGCAGGGACCGGTGCGAACCGGTCGAAACCCACCCCTGGTTTCATTTTTAGAACTTAATAAAGAAAACTATATAATATTGTTGCAAAATATTTTCCGAGAAGTAGTCATGTTAGCCTGTTTCCACAAAACCATTTTGTGGTACCTGAAAGATATACATATATATTTAGACATTGAATATTATGGACTTTATTATCCAAAATGAAACAAAGACATATTATATATGCTGATTAGTTTGCCAATGCAAGAAGCTTGTGTGTTGCACACTTAGCAACTTTTTGTGAATGGACATTATCAAAAGGTAACAATTACTTCCTTAATTTCCTGCATTTAATTTCCCTTATATTACCCTGCTAGCTTTCTCTTTCTCTTGTTACAGCAATGAAGGGAGGGGGGGAGAAGCATATACATAGGTACATATGCTGCTCACAATAATATTTACTGCATCCAGTAAAAGAAGTTGCTAACAAACAATATTTATTATGCTATTGGTAGACTGCTATACTCAAACGAGACTCTCAGTAGCTTACAATTGTCCTATGAGGTCCTTGGTGCTCTCTGAGCTTGGTTGGTTTTTCTTTTTTTTCTTTTTTTGCAGACATTTCATTACCAAACTAGGCAACATCATCAGGGCTAACATTACCAAGTTTGATAACGAAATATCTACAGAAAAGCAACCAAACTTAGAGAGCACCAAGAACTCTATAGAACAATTGTAAAGTTCAATCCTGAGCTACAAATATTAGTTACAACTGTCCATTTAAAGAATAATTCACTGAATAAATGCAATTAAAATATCAAAAAGCTAAAATCCTCAAACACATTATTTCTTGATAACCGCCTTTGGCACCAATGTGAATGTTCTTATCAGCTTTTCTGAACACCATGAGGAAGGACAGCATATGGAAAAAGGGTCGGGATGGGGAAGCTGTCCAAAGGATTAGAGGCTTAATAAAAAATTGGCTTCTCCACTCCAAAGCTCACACAGCAGCAGATTTTCAAGATCCTTATTTGAGGCATGTAGACCAGTTAAATTGTTTTTGTGAATGAAACAAATTTACAGGAAGCTTTAAATTACTTAAATGACAGCAGTAGAAACAGCCTTGCCAGAGGGAAGGAAAAGGAAAGAAAAAGATAGAACCCTTCTTCTTTGAAGAGTACAAAAGAACTTGTGCTTAAGTAAACTATATATAGAAAAAAGGAATCTGATAGCCACTGCCACTCTAGCCTTCCAAGCCTCTTTTGTGTGTATGCATGTGTGCGCGCGTGCGCACACATGCATACACACAAAAGAGGCTTGGAAGGCTAGAGTGGCAGTGGCTATCAGATTCCTTTTTTCTTTTTCTCTCCTCCTTTTTTTTGGAAAAATGGATCAATATGCAGATGAGGAAACCTTAAAATTTTGAAATATCCTGGCTGGAATTCAAAATATATTGGAAGGATTTGGGATATTTGAGAAGAAGGTGGATAGACTATTGTTTCTCACAGCAAAAGATGATGTGGTCAGAGCCCCCAAAATTAAAGAAGAGAATGAAAATATAGAAGAAAAAGACAAGACAATAGATGAACTTATTAATGGAGCAAACATGGGTGAAAGTGGAAAGAAGGGAAGATGGAAAAGTGAATTTGACAATTTGGAGCTTTATCCCAGATTTCAAGATACAGGAGGAAAAAAAAGGGTGATAATGATGGAGTTAAGAAGAGAAACCTTTTCAGAAATAAGTCTGACAACCAAAGACAAGCTAATTTCAATAACAATTCAAGGACAACGAGATTATCTGAGAGATCTTTCAAGCAATAAAGTGTGGAGAGAAGTTTATAAAAACTTTATAAAGGAGTTAAAAAAAGAATTGACACAACAACTGGCAAGAGAGATAAGACTGTTTTGCCACTGGAAAGATACAGGTTGATAATAAAAGTTGATGATAAAAAGTTAATTTTTGGTGATTAATAAGTAGAAATTTTAGTATTTTGTAGATTGCTTTAGATTGTTATTAAATGTTTATTTGTTAACATTTAATTAACTACGATAACAATACTGAAATGATAACCTTAACTAATAAAAGTAACTTAGATATAAATTGTAAATTGGGACTTGTGGAAAAGACCTTTATTTTTTATTAACAAATTTTTGTTTAGATCTTGTTATAAAGATGTAATTTCTTTTGGGTCTGATGAGAGGAGATGTGATATAAATAGTAAATAATTTTTAACTAACTACAACAATAACAAGGAAATGTTAATGGATAATGTTTAATGATGTATACATGTGTTGCATTGGTAAAAGCAATTGGTAAAGCTTGAATACAAGCTTTAAATAGTGAGTTGGGGGAAAAAGGGGGGGAATGCTTAGATATCTTATTAATTGATTTTTTTTCAGAATATGTTATAAAGGTGTAATGTTATTGGAGGTTTATTGAAATTGGGAATGAATGCCAGTAGGTGGTTGTGTCTTTAAATACAAATGATTTCAGATAAAAGCACATTTAAATAATTTTAGTTAAATGATAATTGTGGTACATTGATAGTAAAATACATAGAGATTTTTGATTTAAAATGTACAATTCAATATGAATGAAGTATAAGTAATGATTGTGGAAGAACCGCACGAAATGTATTTGTAACCAATCGACATGCTTTCTACAAGATGTAATGAAGGATTAATTTTTTTTTAATGTGTGTTTTTGTTCAATTAAAACAATAAAAAATCTTTTCAAAAAAAGAAAAAAGAAAGAAACAGCCTTACCAGGAAGAAAGCTCATGACAACAGAATAGGCAGGATAACTTCGATGACGGGTTCAGACACTATCCGGGCCTGGTACTTTAATTGGTCCTTTAAAACCTTCTGGTAGCTAGTGTTCTCGCGGCCCAATAGGCAGTATGGCAATTTTTAGATTGTTTTTGTAGTAAATGTATTAGCTTTTAATATTCCAAAAGAATGAAAAAATATTTTGTGTTCAGTGTTTAAGGGGAAAAAAATAATTGACAGAATTTAAATGTGAAATCAGGATGTCAGTGAGTAATTTAATTATAGCTTGCAAAATTGCTGCTGTCAGAAAGAGAAAGGATGTCTAGCTTCACACTCTTTTAGTACTGCCCTTGTTTAATTTCTCCTAATGCTGTCATATATTTCCACAGATGACCTACCCTTTACAGAAGTATCAGAGAAGGAGCCATCTCTCCAGAAACATGTCCCCATTGCTGAAAGAAGATTGTCAGTTACCTCATGCATGTAAAGAGTATAAGTAGTGCTCACTTAGGGCCCACAACTAGGACTGGCAACTCTGTTGCTCAGTGCCATAGTCACTAAGTGGAAAATCACCTATAGGCTTTATAGCACCACTTCCCATTTGGTCATTAATTGAATCACAGCAGATGGTAATGAGACAGTTGACCAGCAAGAACTACCTCCAAGTCCAACCTTCTCTCACACTTCATAAACAGCCTGAAGAATAATTCAATGGAGTCTTGAATAGAAAAGCCATAGAAAAAAAGAGCAGTTTCCAGACCAAAAACTTGCCCCATTGCCACACACATATCAATGATAGGATTCCAAGGCCCAGAAGCTTCCCACTCAGTTCTGTAAAGGGTAGTACTATAATGGGATGCCCAATTTTTCCTTGACCACCCTAGCTTTTGAATGATCCACCCTATTAAAATTATGGGACAAAATGTCACTCTGCATTTCATTGAATTGCAGAAATAAGGTTATGTTCCAGATATGCATCCAACTATTTGCCCATTTAAAAGTGACATTCTGTTTCCAATTTTTGGGAAGATGTCCAAGGCTGGTTTTTTTTTAGGGTGATGGTGGTTGTGAGGATGGGGTTGTTGTGGCCTGTCGGCCACCAACCCCTTCAGCAGCCGAATCAGATGAGGAGGCAGAGGGGGAGTCGGGGCCAGCATCAAGGCGACCTGAGAGCTCCAAGGGGGAAGAGGGAATACAGTTGGTCAGAGATAGAGGCAGGTTCAGAGATGGCTGATAAGGAAGAGGATGAACAGCTGGGTCCCATGCCTGATGTGCAGATGTGGAAAAGGCAGAGGAGAGGAGAACAGTGAGACTCTATGGGCCAGTCCTCAGGATGGAAGGGCCACTGCTGCTAGCTAAGCTCCATTCTAGCTCTGGGGCTAAAAGGCAGGGGCAGGAGACAAATAGGTGTGGCAGACAACTATTCATCTCTCTGTCACTCAGCTACTGATAGTCCAAACCTCTGAATCCTGTCTGAAACTGTATCGGAATCCTTTCTTGGAACCTGCGGCACTGAGAGTTGGGTGCGCCTTTGGAACAAGTGTGTGTGTGTGTGTGTGTGTGTGTGTGTGTGTGTGTTTGTGTGTCTGCTGCTGGAAAAAGAGTGGGCACATCTTCCAGGACTTCATTTACGAGTGTGGGTAGAGGGAGAGACTCCTGGTGTGTTGGGGCCATTTCACAGGGAAAGGGAGCGAGCTTCACTTTCCACAGGCACTTAGAGACTTTGTTAGCCTGCTGTCTGTGTGAGAGAGACTCTTGGCTGGGGCTGCTGGCACTTCTAAGAAAGAGAATGTTTAGTTAAACACAGTGTGCTTGTTTTGTTTGGGAACCAGGTTAGAACATGGGGTCCCCGAGGCTGTGTTTTCTCACATTGCAAAAACCAGAGGTGAACAATCTGCAGAGGGACTTTAACTGGGACTGTGCTTTTTTTCATGGTGGTGGGGTTTGCTTGTGTTACAGTTGCTTGTGTTACAGTTTTAAGCTGCAATTTATCTGTGAGACTGGGATGAAAACTTAATGAAATTTCAAGTAGTTGAAAACCAATTGAAAACACACAGAAGTTTTTTTTCACTGTAACAGAAATGATTGGTTTTATCGAATGCTGTTAATTTTTACTCTGCCTTTATTTTTGTAAATAACTCAAGGTTGCGAACATAACCCAGTTCTCTTCTCCTCCTATTTTCCCCACAAGTTGGGTTGTGCTGAGAGGGGTGACTGATCCAAAGTCACTCAGCTGGTTTTCATGCTTAAGGCAGGAGTAGAACAAAGACTCTTGGTTTTTAGTCCTAACCACTAGATCAAACTGGCTGTCTAATAATTGTGAGTCCATGTACAGTACAGTACAAAACCTAATATTGTTTGACCAGTGTACAAATGTAATATTGCTTGGTCAGATATTTATACTTATCATACTGTTGAAAATGTTATTCCTCAATTTAATACTAATGATAGAAAACAAAAGAGTTGAAATTTCTAGTGGTGCAGGGGTTGAAGTACAGTATTGCAGGCAAACTCTGCCCACAGCCTGGAGTTCGATCCTGACATGCTCAGCCTTCCAGCCTTCCAAAGTCGGTCATCTGAGGACCCTAATTGTTGGTGGCAATATGCAAATAATGATTAGATTGCAAACTACCCAGAGAGTAAAGCGCTATTGGGAGGTATATAAGCCTAAATGCTATTACTAAATGCTGTTGCTAATTTATGAAACAGAAAATGCCAAGGTAGCTCTAAATTATCTTGCTATTTTCCTATAGTCCATTACAGTTCTTAATATTCTATTCTGCATTCTGTCTTACAGTAATCATATTTTATAGATACAAACTTAAATGTAATAACAGTTTGTAATATTTGCTTAACTGTTATTTGATGTTAGATCTTGGTATATTTTATTAGGTGAATACCATGTAGATATATCAAAAACTCACATTCAAGTACTCATCTTATATACAGTAATCCAGTTTCTGAAATTTATGATGCAGACACTTGGCAAGACCCAATATAATATTGCTATAATATAATTATTTTGTGAGCTTTTCCTGGATCTTTGTACAACTAGTCTGAATTTAATACAGCAATCAAAGGTTCATAAATTCAAATTGTCCGCTTTTATTTAAATAGCTTCCATTTTGAGATAATGGGCTCAATTCTGTTTCACATGAACAACTGATTTGGTGCCCAGGAAAACTTATCACAGGCCTGACAACACTTATTTGACATGCTGCTTACATTGTAGCAGATGATGGTGACACAATGGCCCACACTAATGTGAACTATACTTAAAAAGAAATATTCCCAGGAAAGCTAATGGAAACACTTGTGCAGTAAGAATTTCTATGGGTCATAGATTCCTGGCTAAATGTAGGGTGATGAATCTTCCAGCTTTACAGTTCTATGCTTCTGAAAGTTTGACTACTTACTGATAAAACAATTCAGAAACAATGGAAATGTATTGTCATAAGAAGAGATGGAAATGGGCAGAAAACCACATGAATAATGCATCAATATTGGCAATATTTTAGGTCTCCTGTGTCTCAATCAGAGAGTGAGCTTTGAATTTATAGCAGCATTTTAAACTGGGAAGCAAAGCGCTGAACAATAGGCCTGCTGATACAGATGCTATAAATCTGTCTAATAAATGTGTTTGCATGTATCCATCCAAGTCTGCTCTCTGGCATGCATAGAGGTAAACAGTCTGGCTCTAATTTCAGGAGCACATAAGTAAACAAGATTGTTGCATAGATTATAATATGGAGGAATTCAGAAATCAGACTCCTAGCATTCCTTGCTGCAGGGACACAGAGCAAGAATTCTCAGAGCAGAGTATTCCTAATTATGGACAGAAGACCATAGCATTGCTTTATATGGGGAACCCTTGAATAAGTGTCCTGGAAAGTTAGCAATTATAGAATTGAACTCATGGAGATAGATTTTTTTTCTCCAACTATTTCTAAATCATGTTGGGGTGATGTACTTTGTGCTTGTCTTCAACCATGAAGCTTATCTGTTCATGTAATCTTCCTTAATGGTTTAGTGCAAGATCATGGCCAACCCTCTTATTCTTTCTATTTCTATTATTGTCTCGGTTATCCTTTAGATTAAACATCAGTCTGAACATTAGACAAATGCTGAAGAGATTGCGCACAGATCAGTCTCAGAAGAGAGAGAGATTTCTTTCACTGGTTTTTAAATTTCACAAACCAAAAAGTTTGTGCAGGTAATTGCTTTTCTCTAAAGGCATATGAAATCATGTTCAAATTTGTCAATCTTTCTTTTTCTTTCCTTCTTTTTACAGTTACAGCCTCATTTTCCAACCCAGGAGCTGGAGAGAAGCTTTTGTGGGACACCACATAATTTTCTTCCCAAATGCTCCTTTTGTGAAAACGTTGCCTTGCTTTCCTCAAATTCTTATGTGCAGTCTTTGCTTAATTCACAGATCCACAGTCTGCTTTCTGGTTTTTAGCTGTCATGTATAACAGAACTGTATTTTTTTAATTTCTCCAAAAGAAATAAAAGGAATTTATTTTGCTTGCTGAGTTTTCAACCCACAAACAATTGTTTGAACTCTGTTTCTCATGAACTGTTATGTATGTATGGGTTTACATAAATTGTTTGTTTTCAAAATGATGGATGTATGTGTAATCCCTGGGTAAATTTATTAAGATATATTATTGCCCAGAAATTCCTGAATACATATGCATCTGAATGTGGTCTGAGTTCTAGTCCCCCTTCTGGATCAAATGAGGAAACAGATGCGTTCTTCTGCAGATGGCTGGTCTGGAAAGAAGGCAAGGGATGACAATGTTCCTCAGAATTTGGTAGCTGTAGGAAAAAGCCTGGGTATAAAAAGGGAAGTATGTGTGATACAAAACCTGCATAAGCAGATTATGATTCAACCAGATAGCAATCCATAAAGAGATTTATCATACTAGTGGCACCTTCAGTAATATGAGTGAAAAGCACAATGGATCAGGCTGGTATGAATGGAAACACGAATGAAAGACATAAAAAGCAGACAGCATCTAAAGCAGAAAACATTTACTTAGTGAAGCTTCAAAATGAAGTAGGTTAAAAATACAACAATTGCACAGAAGGATACACAATTCTATATCTGTTTTGTTTCTTCTCAAGCTTCATTTGGAAAATGCCATAGGGACTATACCGGGATTCTCTGTGTACTTTCTCTCATTTCCTGGTAAGATTGATTACCTTGTTGCTGATTGACTGCTTGATTAATTAATCCAATCATTTGCCTCTCTCAATCCATGACTAATGAATTAAATAGCATTACTGGCTTATTGAGTGATATGCTACCAATCTTTATCTTATTGCTGTGATTAATTCAAGAATTGTTTTATTATTTCTGTTCTTGTGCACTTTATTCCTTTCTTTCTTAACAGATAAGTCCCTTTGTCCATTCTACTCATTCAGTTATGCTTGTGGTGTATCTACAGTTTGATAAGACTGCAATTTAATATAACTCGCCTTGCTGATTAACGAATTTGCCTAGGCACAATCCAATAGGAATGATTCCTACAAGAGAAGAAGGGGAAAGTGAAACAGAATAACTTGATTATATTCTTTTCTCCAGCTTTTCTCCAGCTTTCACTGTAGGGAAATAATGCCTCTCTCTTCTCCCCCTGCCCCACTCATATTGTTCCCAATTATCTGCTAATTGAATAGATGCATCCACTGCTTTGAAGCCCATATTAATTTTACATGTTACTCAATTTTCGCCATGCTTCAGACTTTGATTTTATCCAGGTCACTGAAAGCTCAACAAATAATGGAAATCACAATGTTACATCTGGTGTTTTTTTTCCTCTCTGCAATCTGAATATTTTTAATTAAAAAAAAGAAAAACCCCTGGATAAGCAGGGAGGCTTTATTTTTTGGAATTATGGCCCATTGTGTTTCAAGTGTGGCATGAGCCTTGACTCCAAGGTAGGAAAAATGTGAGAACCTGCTTGTGAAGTTGGGTTCTAGTGATCAGAGGGAATTGTTGCTACTGAATCAGCCTCTGCTACTGAATCAGCCTCAGTTGCTACTGAGTGTGGAGTCTGAAGTAGCTCAAACGTTCATGGTGTCTATGGCAATCAGACATTGGGCATTGATTTTATCCAGGTCACTGAAAGCTCAACAAATAATGGAAATCACAATGTTACATCTGGTTTGTTTGTTTTTTTTGTCATGGGGCAAAAGTGATATGATCTCTATCTCTGTGTGGAGGTGGGAATAGTGGTAATTCTTATCATAGTCAAACCATTCTTTAATTGCCTCGTAGGTCTCTGCAGATGTCCCCTGCCATGGGATGTAGGTTCTATGCAATTGGTCAACACCAACCCAGGAGCATGCTGGGTTTCAGAAGAAGTATGGGATTACTCCTAATGAGCTGATGCACAGTTCAACTCTGATCTTAGTCATCATTTGAAATGTGATGTCTGCCTTGGTTCAGATGGCACTTGTGTGATCTCTCCCATGTGGATCCCAAAGATGTCCTATTTTTAATAGAAGCCTTGTAAGATTAAATGCTCTGCTGGAATAAGATGACAAATGAATCCAACTGAACACAATCAACAATATTAAATAAGAACTATGACAATAAGAGTGACAGAAGGTAATTTATCTGAAAAATAGCTGGCCAGCGGCACTGTTCAAGTGACTAGTCCCTGCTGGGGAAACTGAAGTCAGAGGAACATCTGGGGGGATACTATGAAGACTCTAAGGCATCTAATAATTAGAGTTGCTTGTCTACTCTGAATTGGACTCCAGCTTTGTGTGCTGGATTATCAGGAAAATGCCATTATGGATATCTGAGTCCTAGGAAAGTAGAAATGTGAGAGATAAATTCAAAATGATTCTGTCTTGATTGTGCTAGAGAAAAAAGA
Source organism: Thamnophis elegans (assembly GCF_009769535.1). Lineage (NCBI taxonomy): Eukaryota > Metazoa > Chordata > Lepidosauria > Squamata > Natricidae > Thamnophis > Thamnophis elegans. The sequence goes on along the minus strand of NC_045544.1, from coordinate 74,123,381 downwards.
GAAAGACCTTAACTTTCAAGATTCTGATACCCTAATAAAGTGCATTGTAAGAAGACTCTTTGCAATTCCTATCTCTGATCTTACTTATCTTGAAGGGTTGACATCAATCCTGACAGCCTCTCAACAGTACTGAACAACTTAAGTCCTGTTTCTGGTCTACCATTTTTAGAAACGATGGTCAGGCTTCAATTTCAGAGGGCCCTAAAAGAAGCAGATTGTTTGGAATCTTTTAAGCTAAGTTTTAGACCCAAGATTGAATTGTTCATACTTTTTGGCAGGTACAAGTTGCTGTGGGGAATCCTTCTTAGTTCTCTTTGATTGCTCAGTCCATTTCAATACCATAAATCATGGAATCCTTCTGGACTGGTTGGGAATGAAAAGTACTGCATTATATTCCTCCTTCTTCTGGGGTTGGCCCATATCAATGTTTTTGGGGAGGGGGAGTTTTAGTTCTAAGTTGCTTCTCTGTAGGCTTCATCAGGACTCTTTTCTTTCCCAGTTCCATGAAGTGTTCGATAAGGTCTTCCATTGGTATGGAATCAGGTTTGATTATATCCAGTTGTACCCAGTCCTTATCAACCAAGTGATGTCATCAATATTCTTTCTCAATATATGGAGCCTGTGGGATAGTGGTGAATGAAGTGGTGGTAAGGGGGTAACAGGCCTAGATAACTTAGTGCCTTAGTGAACATTGGGTACCACTTTCCCAGATAGAACTGGTATTTAATATTACCAGGATATTACCATACTCTCGACTCATGCATAAACAGCAAGTGACAGCTATGATCAGAAGGACCCTTGTTCAAATCCAACATGTGTTCAGATTGTGCCCATGATCACTCATAACTTGGTCACCTCTTGCCTGAATTACTGTAATGTAATGCCATACATTTAGGCTACCCTTTGAAGAGCACTTAAAAGCTTCAAGGAGTTCCAGAATGAAGTGGGAGATGGTTATGGGTACACTTTTCTAGGTCTAAGTAATGCTACAATTTTGCAACTTACACTGGTTCTCAGTAAGCTTCTCTACACAAGTCAATTTATTAGTTGTTACTATGTCATTTTTATGGCACTTGATTGGGTAGTTGTGAGACTCTTACTTCTAGTTACCACTGTCTACTCACAAAGTGAACATGCTCCGTTTAAAAAATTAACCTGATGAAGCTCAGGTGCCTTCTCTGAGGATTATTATATTTCCTGAGTTCCTGATGATACCAATTCTGCCAGTCTTTCACAAGACATTAAATACATGGTCTTCCTTTCAGCACTGGGCCAAGGTGTTGAGCGATCAAGCTTTAAGAGGTGGAATTAGAGAGATATGTGGTTGACCTTGTTTATAATGTATTTTTAGCATTTTTGTTTTTGTTTATTGTTTTTAATATATTAATCACTCATTCTAATTTGAGTAGCCCTATAAAGATAACTGAACAAACATTGGACCACCTAGTTAGCTGCTCCAAGAGGATCATACAGAGAACGTACAAGCAGTGGCATGACAAAATAGCAACAATGGAGCACTGGAAGATCTGCGAGAAATATCATTTGTCTGAAGCAAGAACTAGTGGGACCATAAAATAGGCAGAGTAATAAAAATTGAAGAAGTTAAAGTGATCTGGGACTTTAGAATTCAAACAGACAAAAACCTGCCACATAATACCTCAGACTTAACAATTGTCAATAAGAAAGATAAAAATGTCTGGAAAGTGGCTGTTGCAGTACCTGGAGACAGCAGAATACAAGAAAAAGAACTGGAGAAAATGACTAAATATAAAGAGCTGAAAATAGAAGTAGGTGGATTATGGAAAAAGAAAGCAAAGATAATATCAATAGTATTAGATGTCTTGGATGCAATCCCAAACATCTGGAGCATCACTTGAACACTATTGATATTGACAAAATCATTATTTGGTCAATTGCAAAAGGCAGCTTTGTTTGGGACAGCTTACATCCTGTGATTATACCATCAATGCCATTAAGCCGTAACATAGGCCTATGCCAGGTCCTTGGGAAGACCTCGATGGGTGGATAAAAATGCCAAAATCAGTCTAAACATCTGCATGAGATTTGATTTTTCATGCAAACTATTAAAAGGAAACCCTTCAATTGATTCAGAAAAAGAACAGATACAAGTTAAAGTGGGGAAAAAATCGAGAAGCCAAAAGAAATTCTAAATGGCTGTTTTTCTTCAGTTAAAGGCTGTGGCCCCAGCCAAATTCTCTAGCAAAGTGGTGGATTCTTTGCAGATTCTTTTCCTTCCCCTTCAGTGGGAGGAATCCCAATCATTTACTCTTTGCTCCCCTTTCAAACAGACAAGAATTTCTGAGTGGAAGTCTCTCTTTTTCTCTTTCTTCTTTCATGAATGCCTGTAATTTTGCTTAATTTGGTTAAAGCAAGTTTCCACCAGAGCTTGTGAATTGTATTGTGCTAGTGCGTACACACACACATGCACACACACAAACACATACACACACACACACACACACACAATCACACAGAACATATGTACAGTATATTCCTTCCTTCCAGTCAGCAGTGCCTTTACATCTGATTCCCATCATTAACATGTTTTTAAAATAAGTTCTGGATTTGGAAATATTCAGAGAATGAGTAAATATGCATCATATTTATTATCTACTTAGTCACACACTTTAAACCCAAATATAGCTTTAATAAGAAATACACTTTAAACAGCCCCTTGCATTTTTGTAATGGTTTCATTTCTCTCTGTCAGTGGACAAGTGCTTCACTACAAGTCCCAGCCATAAATAATTTGCAGGCCTAGCTATAAACGGTCGATCAGTGGGACAGAGAAAACAGACCCAATCACGGTTGGCCTAAAATGGCACATCAAAATTATCCGCCAAATAGATGGGCAGAATTATGAGAGGATAAACTTTCTTGCCATTATTGTTAAAATAAAGTTTTCATGAAGCCTTCCAACAAATTTCAAATGAAAAATGTGCAGATAGAAAGGTTCTAGACTATTCTGAAGAAACAAGAGAAAACAGCCTACAAACCCTTTCATCCTTGTATATCAGGAATATCACCCAAGAATTTATTTAGATTATTTTCCTCTTTAGAAATTTCTAATCAAATTGTCTTAGATTGACCAAAAGTGGAGATGAAAAATGCAGGAGAACTTATTGGGAGCAGCTAAGAAAAAGAAAAGTGAAGACTATTGAATTTTCTTGTGTCTTGCTTTCTTTTCACCAGCATGGACATGAGGTAAAACATAGTAGCTTTTTTTCCCATTTGGAACTGATCACAGGTTAGCATTACATCTGAATGTGAAACCTGGTAAAGATTCTTTAAGAATGGCTTGCTGTGAACAAAAAATTGAAGAGGAATAGGAAGAACATAAGTCCCATAAAGGTTTTCTTCAGGCATTAAGTAATTCAGCTTTAATGAACCATTAAAAATATTTCAGGAGCTTGACAAACAATAAATACAAATGCTGTTGAGGCATTTGAAGTTTGCTTGTTAACCACTCCTAGTTGTAAGTCAAGGACAAGGACCCAGTGGCTCAGTAGCTAAGACTCTGAGCTTGTCGATCAGAAGGTTGGGCAGTTCAGCTGTTCGAATCCTTAGTGCTGCATAACGGAGTGAGAGCCTGTTACTTGTTCCAGCTTCTGCCAACCTAGCAGTTCAAAACCATGTAAAAATGCAAGTAGAAAAATAGGAACCACATTTGGTGGGAAGGTAACAGTGTTCCATGCCCCTTGGGCATTTATTCATGCCAGCCACATAACCACAGAGACATCTTTGGACAATGCTGGCTCTTCGGCTTTGAAACAGAGATGAGCACCATTCCCTAGAGTCAGGAACGACTAGCACATATGTTTGAGGGGAACATTTACCTTTAATTTTTACAAAAATGTTGATTCAGGCAACAAGACAAAATTGTAAATGAAAATAAGAAGAACTGGACAAGAAAATCTATCAACTAAGGGGAAATAAACAGGATTATTTCTGGGCCTTCACTTTGAAGGTCTTGTGGGTATTCCTGTGCTTCTTTTGATTGCTGGAGCTTGATTTCTATTATTATATTGTGACCTTTAGATTTGGGTGGTATGCCTTCAGCTGATTAGTACACCAATTGTTTGTAAATCGGTTGACCTAACAAGAAGAACCTATCATCCAGATGGGGGCTAAATCTTCCACTTTTCTCAGCTTATGAGGGTGATGGCTAGATAACACAGGTCATATGAAAGAAGAAAAGGAACTGCAGTGGCTTAACATGGGCTCTAGCCCAAAGGGTAGCAGACCACACATTACAGCTTAACAGTCTGTAATTTCCTTCCTTTCTCAAAGAATGCTATATATTACTCATCAATAAAGTATCTGAAAGAGCTATTTTATCCATAAAAGTCTTTTTCTGAACTCAAAATAATAAACAAGTCCTTTTCTAACTATAAAAACCTGGGAACTATTCAAATAAAACATATTTCTTTGGTATTTCCTAGTTAGGACAGGAAGCACGTTGTTAATTTAAGAAGGTTATTGAATGTTTAGTTTGGTATCAGTTTTATGAATGAAGTTTAGGAAAAGTTGAGTCAGTATGAAGACATTGACTAACAACAAATAGCAGAAATTCTAGATGCCAAACTATTTATGGGAAGAAACCTCTGTGTAAATACTTGTGGTTAGATCATCCACCAGGAAGATGAATCATAGAATTTGGATTAGAATTTGCAAAAGAAAATCACATGCATGGGAAAAAATGAAATATAGTAATTGTGAGTGCATCTTATGGTTCCCTGTTTAGCTTCATTAATTCAATAAGGATTTTACTTTTCAGACTCTCAATAATTATAGATTTAGGTCGGAGAAAAAAAATGTCAGACAACCTATTTGGGAGAGTGCAGACTTGGAGACCTACCTTTTGCAGGTTTATCAGCTTGAACAAGAGGCCTCAGCCCATTTGATAATGGCCCCAATTTGATCAATGAATGAAAGCAAAAAGATCCATGCACATGGTCAGGCAAAGGAACGAATCAGTTTGGCTAGGATCAAGTTAGCTGAGAATCCAATTTAATATCTAAGCAATTGTTGATAACATGGAATGGGAGGACCAAAGAACATGAAATCAAATCAAGATTCAGGGCAGACTTGTCAGATTGGAACAGAGAACAGTGGAGATACCAGCCTTTCAATAGAACAGTTCAGAAGCAAACTGTTATTATTATTTAGGGATACTGAAGTTCTTTCAACAAAAAGCTCATGAGCCAGCTGAAGTTGAAACTTAGCAAACTCACATTGGCTATATGGGTCTACATGTGGATGCTCCAAAAACAAGAGGAATGTGATGAGGTAGCCCTCTAAGTATTATGTAGCTTTTAACTTCTCAGTTATGCTACATCTTTTTCCAGAGCTATAGGCATCTCCTGTTCATGAATATCTCAGCTACAGGCATCTGCTGTTCATGAATATCTCACCAACTTCAAAGCTCAGGACTGTCCTCTACAACTGCCCTATCCAAAGGAAGCTTAGATTTGTTCCAGTTTTACCTGGATTCTTCTCTCACCCAGGAACCTCAAAACCAGGAGTTTGGCTTGGAGATCTGATGATACAGAAGAAGTTTTTCACTATTTTTCTGCTTATACTACCAGGGACGTGCAGTCAGGGGAGGCAGGGGAGGCAGTGCCTCACCACTGTCATCATGAAAAGAAAAAAAATGTAAAAAGGGAAAAGGCAAGAGCTGAGGTCAGGCTGAGCTAGTTGCTGCCAGAGTCACCGTGGATGACTCTGCTTAATTGTTTAAAAAAGCCTCTAAAAAGCGCCCTCTACAGGAGGAGGCAGGAGTACAACATGCGTCATCTAGTCTGACTTTAGGTGTTTTATGACCACTCGAGCAGAGTTACACAAGGGTTAAAAGCCTAAAAATTCCTGATGTAGGTGAGGCACGTCGTTCTCCTGCCTACTTTTGTAGAGGGTGCTTTTTTAAGAGGCTTTCTTAAACAGTTAAGCAGAGTCATCCACAGTGACTCTGGCAGCAACTAGCTCAGCCTGACCTCAGCTCTTGCCTTTTTCCTTTTATATTTTTTTTTCTTTTCATGATGACAGGCAAGAGCAGAGTTGAAATCTTCTCTGAAACAGCTGGAAAAGGTATGTGTGGGTTGTAGTTTGATTGCAGGCAGAACCATGTTACCTTTTCAAACACATACAAACACACACACACACACACACACAGAGAGAGAGAGAGAGAGAGAGAGAGAGAGAGAGAGAGAGATGGATAAAACTATATAAGCCCAGCTTCACTGATTACAAGTTTGAAAGGCCACGTGGTTCTGCCTGCAATCAAAGGCTCGGATCGGCTCCAATCCAACTTCTTTGTTTGTGTTTGTTTGAGAGAGACTGAGCGAGAGAGGAAAGGGGGTAAGAGAGATAGTCCAATCCAACTTCTCTGTGTGTGTGTGTGTCTGTTTGAGAGACGGGGGAGGGAGGGAGAGAGGGAGGAAGGAGGGAGAGGGAGAAGAAAAAGAATGAAGGAAACTTTTTCGCAAAGGAGAAAAACAAATGCTGTTGCTTTAAATTGGAACTGAGCATGCCTGGCTATGGAATTCTGGGAGTTGAAGTCCACAAGTCTAAAAAAATTTGAAACCCACCACTGTGTCAGTGCCTCACTGCACGTCACTGTATACTACGTATGAATTTTCCCATATACTGTATGTCAGGAGAGAAGGAAGTTAATAAAGCATGGAAGGTGACCTGTAAAATGACATGCAAGATACAAAACGTAGGCGAATAAAAACATTTTTCTCTCAAGTCCCTGTACAGAGCACAAGTAATCTTTATCATGATTGCATTCTCCTGAGCCATTAATGCTTCTATTTTAATTCTGAAATCCAATTATTGTATATTTTTGATGTTTGTTGCTATTTTTATTTAATATAACTTTCTGCCTGAAAAAGAAACATATAAAGATCACTATTTCTGTTTTGCTAGTTTTTTTTAAAGATCCTAATAAAGTTTCCTCCTGTTGATGTTTCCATTTTTTCTATTTTTAATGGACCCCGGGGACTGTAAACATTTATAAATAGCACCGTTATTTTTCTGACATTTATCACTGCATGATTATAATTATTTGTTATGTCCTTTGACTAGAAAGTTGTAGCTTTGAGAAAAACAAGAAACAGGTAGTAGACCATGACTCCTTCTTTTGCCAGTTTGTTATGATGTGTTAACAATGGTATTATCTGATTAACTTTTAAAAACTATATTGGATCCTCATAATGCGTTTTTTATCAGTTGTCATGGACAATTTTTGCAGAGTTATTTTAATCCTGTTTGCATTTTCTGGTTAGCATGTTCCTGAGTCAGTGAGCAGAAATGCTTACTTTTGTTTTTAAAATCTGGAAAATTGACCAGCATATTTAGATTATTTCTAGTTCCCTTCATATCCTTTCATTTATCTCTGGAATTATATATGAGAGCTGTGGAGTGCTTTGGATTGAATTCCAAGAAAGCACTTAAATTCCAGGGAAAAATACAAGTTCCTTAAAAGAGTTGCAGGCAGATAACAATGCTGCTATCGCAGCATGCTCCCAAACATCAGTCTGGCATCAAATTCAAAGGGTTCCACAGTCCTAAATAATCTCGTCTGCACCAGCATTCCAAGTCCATGGGATTATTTTCTCACCAGCTAGTCTCTCTCCCACCACCACCTACCCGCAAAGCACATTGGGTTTGGTAATTTCCATGAGACCATATCAAAAACTTAAACACAAAGGCTCTCTGAGTTTCAGACTTAGCTGCACAAAAGACTTCAATTAGACAAAAGGGATTTGACTGACAAAAGTAGCATTGCAACACAACTGCTGACTCTTATTCTTTATATGTCATGATATGGCTTGCATGACCTGAAGAAGCAACTGTTGTGGCCCACCAGCAGCCAGCAGAGCTGGCAGAAGTTTGGACAGTGAAGAGGTTGGGGAGGAACATGGGCCAGTCTGGAGTGTGGCCCATGTTCTGGTGAGGGCTCTATGTCAGAGGCAGAGAGAGGGCCAGAGCCTTATGCCAGTTATCAGCTGCCTTCTGAGTCAGTGAGGCAGACGAACAGCTTGAGCATGTTCCCAGTGTGTGTATACAGAGTTGCCAGATGAAGGGAACAGCTAAAGATTGGGGGGTTGACTTGGGAGTAAGGCCACAGGTGGACAATGAATGGCTCCTCCCAGAGGAAATAAAAGAGGAGCAAAAGGGGAGTGGAGTTTGCAGCAGACAATTTGTTTGCTTAATTGGTTCGTGAGTCTCTGAGACTGCTTGCCAAGTTTTGCAGATATCGGCTGTCAGCTCTCCAAGCCAGATAAGGTCTGTGACTGTAAATCCTTTGCTGGATGTGAATGAACAGAATTCACAGTAAATTAATAAAAGGGGTTTTTGTCAGGACAAGGAATTTGCTTCATGCTCTTGGGAAGCGTAGATCAGAAAAGCAACATCTTTCAGATGCTCCAGGTTGGAATTCATTTTTCAGGATGTTGTTCTACCTTTCTTTCTGGGGAGATCAAGCCAATCTGCAGGGAAAAGATGTTGATTGAAGATATTTTAGTCATGATTTATAATAGTTTTGATCCCATTTTTATTTCAAATAGTAATGAAATTTAATCTAGGCCCAACTTTACTCATCTTGATTTCTGGTGTCTGTCAAAATGTTATTTTTTCATTTTCTTGCTTCTGGTGGCTGGAGCCTTGTTTTAAGGTAAGAGGTCAAGAAACTGAGATAACAGATTCAAATATTTGGATCCAGTATCTTCTAAGTCTTGATTTAAATTGAAAGTCAATTCTTTGACTTTCATTGGGAAAATTATGAAGAAATTGGGAGATCAGGCAAATATAATTATTTAGTTCTTTTTTATAGTCATTATACTGTTTGATGTGCATAATTCAGCATAAGAAGTTTGTATTCTTAGAATTATTGTTTAATCAGTATTATTGAAATTAAGTCAGGAAAGAGTTAATGAGAATATAATGTTTTTTTTAGGCACAGTATTATATTTATGCAGTTGGAAGATAAAATATTTTCTCCTAAAACTGTGTTGGCAGTGGATCCCCTTAGGTTGCTGATAAGAGTAATATGTTGTTGAAACCAAATTCATAGAAAAAGATACAAATGGCTCTAGGTATCCCTGCTGTGAAGCAAGGATTCTTTGAAAATTAACTTGAAATTATCCAGTGGCTATTTTCTTAATATCTTTTCTTGGGATTTCACTTGTTTTCATCATTCTTGCTTTATTTTCTTCAAGGATAAGAAAGCATTACTCCATTTTTACTATGTGCATATGTATTTCTATATTCACCTAAAACTTTTTCAGTGACCATACTCTGCCCATTTATTCAGAAATCTGATCTATGAGTGCCCTGCAACCTTTAGCAGTTTATAAGAGTTGTGTAGATAAACATTCCTTAAACATGTGAAAGTGTCCATTAACAAATAAGCCCATTAGTTTTTATCATCTATTATTGTTTACATTGGTAATAATTCCCCAGAATCACTAACTCTGTTTACCATTTTAATCCATAAGGAAATGGAATGAAATAGAACCCAAATATTGTAAGAGAATATGTAAAATTTGAGAGATCTATATTCTATTGTAAAAGAGAACCTAATTTTATCCATAATTTTAGAACACTTTTTAAAAACCAGTATTTGGAGAAAGATATTAATCGAGTTCACCCAAACTACTCTGAATCACTAGCTGGCTAGTAATATGTGGCTTTTCTTTATGACTGCGTAATGAAAAACATGTTTTATATGATTTCTTTAAAAATATCTCAGTTTCCAGAGATATCTGATCCATAAAACCATCCACTAAAACTTTTCCTTCCTGGAATCTACTCTGTGGTGAGTAGTAAAATGGATCATGTTTTTTCTTATGTAATCAGAGCACTTTTCCCATTACTGTAAGTTTCCAGCTTGTACTAGTTTATATCCCACCTTCCCCCTTTAATAATATTTTACTATGAGAACAGTGGTAGCCTTCAGAAAATAGAAAATAAGTGTCCTGCTTTCTTATGTTTGAACAGCTTTGAATTATTTTCCTGCAACCTTTGCTGCAGATTAATTGCAGCAAAGAGCACTTGCACAGTGGATAAAAATTCTTACTACATCATTATAGCAAATCATACCAGTAACATCGGCGCTTTTTCTTTGGCTTAGAAGGCTGTTTTATAAATTTAATTTTGCATATTATAATTTTTTGCTAACAATTCAAAGCCAGCCTGAAAGTCACTCCATCTTTATACTGTAAATAGGATCTATGAGCAGATTTTTGTGGCTTAGACGTGTAGAAGTGATTCCATATTACTGGTGTGCTTTTATCGTGGACAGTCTTAAATTGTACATAGAGGATAATTATCCCCTAACCCAGTTCTACCTTTTGAGAAAAGGGCTTTAGCTTCCACCCCCTGCAGCAGTCTGATCCAGATTAATGACACCCTTCCCATACCTGCTATATATACAGAAACTAATCCTTCTAGTAGCAACATTGGAAGGGAGATGGTACTGATCTGGATTGGAATTATATTATGAAGAAAAGCTTAAAAACATTCTCTATCCATCAATGTTACGATCTCAGGTCACTCCAACCTTTTACTTGAAAAAAAATATTGTCATCATATCTATTGTGAAGAACGTTAGTTTTAGACATGATTCCCTAGTATATTACAAATAGGCAACAAATGGTTCATCAAGCAATTAACCCAGAGTTTTCATTCACACAGATGGTCATGTTCTGAAAGGAAGAAAGGGGATGAGAGGAAGATGGAAGGGAGAAGGAGAGAAGGAGAGAGGGCAGGAAGGGAAAGAGGAAGAGAGGAGTAGGGTAGAGGAAAGGGAAGAAGGAAAGGAAATGAGAGAGGAAGGAAGAACGTAGAGAAGGGAGAGAGGGAGAAAAGAAAGGGAAAAGAAGGTGGTGTCAAAACAGGTGAGTGATGGTAAGCAAAGCAACCCAAATGGTATATTGTAAACCTGTAAATGGAACGATAAATGTATAAGAATGACGAATGTAAAAAAGAATAATAACTATGTGAATGTATACCTATAATTGTATATAGAGAATAAAATAAATAAATAAAACTTTTCCAGAGATGGTCATGCTCAAATGATGTGACTGGAGGCACAGTATGCAAAGACATGGCTTCCTGGAGAAGTTTACCATGCTGACAAAGGTGGGAAAAAAAGAGAAGAGGATAACCAGCAGCAAGATGGATGATTTCAGCTACAATGACAATGGAAGATTTCATTAGAATGACCAGGATGAAAATAGATCTTCACGAGGAATACACACACACACACACACACACACACACACACACACACACACACACACTACATATAGTATATGGTTGCTAAGAGTCAACATCAGTTTGATGGCACATAATCAATTGTTAAAATTGGGAGATAATCAGAATCCTCAAGGTTGGATAAGTCGGTTTTCAAACAATTTTATCACTACTGAATTAGCAACTTGGCCTCAGTCACCACAATTCATTTTTTTATTTCTATAGAATTAAACATTGACAATGCTCCATCTCTTACTTTCACAGATGCTTTTGTTAGTCTTTTCGCCCTCCCTTTCTCTGCTACAGGAAAGATTAATTCAGTGTGGTGAATAATGTTGGCTTCATTACCACTATTGTCAAGGGAGTAAATAATTTTCAGAAAATAATGTGCAAATTGCATTTTTTTTATTTGAAGATATAACAATAATGTGACAGTGATTAAACAACAATTAGCTGCATATTATAGTTTCCTTGTGTTGTTATTTTCTCCTAAACTTTTCATTACAACCATTTAAAGAAGTTAACTACAGCTTTCAGAAATTATTGATATTGAAATGCTATATGCCAGATAGAAACTCCATTTTCACCTACTTTAGACACATTGGATCTTAAATCCCAACATGATTCTGGGGGCAACAGTGAGGCCACTGGTATGGTTGTTGAGTCCCCTGAATTTTGTCTCACATTTCCTTTACATTATTTTTAATTAAACCAAATGAACAAGCTAGCAAAATCTAATACAAAACAATAGTTTCAAGAATAGCATGTATTTCCAAAAATACATTTTGACTCCAAATAGACCTTATAGATATGATGGGAGCTTACAACTCAAAATTGTGCTTTTTGGAACAAAGATGATTTGTAATTAGTTAGTATGCCATCCAATTTGTGAGACTGCATAAATATGATCTCAAATTTTAAGCAGCAAAGGGCCTCAATTAGTAGTATAATAACATTAATAAAATCTCCAACTGGCCGCTAAAGCTTGGGGACTTCTGTTTAAGCTGCATTCTGTTGGCCTCAAGCATAATTAACATGATAAACCTGTACATAAGTTTTAGAAGGATTGCACTTTGATTTGATCATATTTAGGTTCCCTGGTGAGACCTTTCAAGCAGAACTTGGGCTGGGAAAAGTTGCATATATTCTTTCTTCTTTTATTTTTCAAGTACCTACAGCAGTGGCATTTCCTTATAGAATTCATCTTTTAGTTTTGCATTCCCCTCTCCATTTGTAATTGTTTTAAATGGGCTTAAAGATGTTAGCATTATCATCACAAACACTGATATTTGGGGTAAGTCACCCAGAACCAGCTAATTTTCTTCCATGTATCAAAATTACACATCTTTTTCTTAATACAAGTTATAGTTAGTAATAAGAAACCAATATTTAAAGTTCCACCTACAATCCAGAGGGAAGTGACTCCTCCAAAGTGAGAAGTTAACTAAGCCCTAATAATCCAATCAAAGAGTCACTTTTATTTCTTCATTGTCTAAGAGATTTATATCCTGCTTTTTAAAATGCCAGTTGAACCACAATAACAATAATTCCATCTTTCTCCATTCCCCACTGTTTTTAGGCTTTTTTCATGCTGCATTGGCACCATTGGGGAGAGGCATACAAGCTGTAACATGTTAATTACACTGCAGCATATTATTTCAAAAGTCAATAGAGTGCAACATTCTTCTGTACAATTCTTTGAAGAAAAAGGCAACTCAACACATAATGGAAGCCGTACCATCTCTTTGGTTTGGAACAAAGATTTGCATAGCATCTCCTAGCTATGGTTTTCCAGTTGCAGTCTCCTCCATTCCCTTTGCCTCCCAGCCTATCAAATATAAATGGCAGGAGCATGAGTAGTGTGTGGTCTGGACTTATTCCCAAATGAAATTCTTTTTTAAAGCCAAGGTGTTTGAACTTGGGAAGTGTTCAGTATTGAAGACTTCCTCTACAAAATATGCCATTCTTATAGCAAGAGCATTTAGACCAGTGGTGGGTTTCTACTGGTTTGGCCCGGTTCAGCCAAACCAGTAGTGGTTTGGTTGCCTGGGTGGCTGGAACCCAAGCCTGCCATGTTCCCAAACCGGTTCTTCGAGTGGTGCCAGAGGCCCCACCATCTTATCTTTTGCTTTTGCACATGCGCAGAACAATATTGATTGCACTGCACAAGTGCACGTGCAGCATGCATAAGATGAACTGGCAGTAGTGGTGCTGGAACCCACCTCTGATTTAGATTTATATACCACTTCACAGTGCATTTACAGTCCTCTCTAAGTAGTTTACAGAGTCAGCCTATTGCCCCCAACAATCTGGGTCCTTATTTTACCCACCTCAGAAGGATGGAAGGCTGAGTCAACCATGACCCTGGTGAGATTTGAATTGCTGAATTGCAGGAGCTAGCAGGCAGCAGAAATAGCCTGCAGTACTGCATTCTAACCACTGTACCACATGGCTCATATATAGCATGGAGAAGGAGAGCTCCATGGTCTAAAGGAATTTCAGTGGTACCTTGCTTCTGAAAAAAATATTGCAAGATCTCTGAATTGTTAGAACTGGGAGACCATTGCTCAACCTGCAAATGACATAATATCTAGACTTCAGTGGACTCTGCCCAGGGACTGAGAAATGTATGTGAATGATGGATATGGTACGATACATTATGCCAAATATGTGAACAACATGTTCTGGGATCATGTTGTTGTTTAAAGAAAATTATTAGGACAGTATATCCTTTTAAGATAGATTTTCAATATCTTAAATATATATTTTAAGATAGTTTAAATATTTTCTCCGTAAATAACCTTTTGAATTCCACAAACCCCTGTTTTTGCTATCGGTCACTTTTTTTTCTTCAGCCACTCCACTCATTATCATTCCAGAACTCTTGGAGATGGCCAATTATGATGTCAATAAATAAAGCTTGAGGATCCTTTGATGCTGTTGACCTTGGTGGTAGATAAAGAAGGAGCAAAGTAGTAAAACATTTTGTTCATGTTTTGAACAAAATAAACCCAATTCATATGAGTTTTATATCTTTTCCACTGCAGCTTGATCTAATGGGACCGTTACAAAGCTTTGCTCTTATCCAGTTTGATCTTAATACATATGAAAAAACATCCCTGTCTCCATGTCGATTTATTGGTGCCTCCAATGTGCATTATTTTTCAAATTTAGATTGTGTTACAATCACACATATTTGGGTAGCTTTCTGTACCTTCCCCTTGAAACAATCCATTTTCTTTGCTACTTCTTCAAATCATAAGTAATTCTACAGAGACTGCATGTAGGAACATTCAGCAAATAGTGCACACACACATACATCTGCTTTTGTATGAGATACAATTATTTCTCTGTTATTGTACCACTAAAGTGCGTGGCTTTTTGAAAAATAATGCATGAAAAGTGAGTCTACTACCAGTAAACTTAGCCATTTAAATTCCAGCAATAGGAGGGATGACCACAAATGGAACAGAATTAAATCTAGTCATATGTTTTCTCTTCTTACTGAAAGTAGCAAAATAACTTTGAAAGAGAGACTGGGGAAAAAGAACACCAAGAGTCTTGAAATTAATCTTTCTATAATTCTCCATAAAGTTTGATGCCGAATTTCCATCTTCTAGGCAAAAGACATTCTTCTTCCCAGTGGACAATCTCTTTGTGCCTCTTCTTTGAGAAGGGGAAATATCAAGATTCCATTCCAAAATTTTTGAGAATATAAAAACTTTTCTGCACAAAGAATTGTGCTTTCTGTTCTGTATATTCCTTCACAAACATCTAAAGATCTAAGGTCAAACTGCCAGCCTGCCACATATCTATATCAAATCTACATACAGTCTTGAAATGATATAATTAATCAATAGTGCTCCTTGTTGTATATATATATTTATGTTTGGATTGACAAGAGGAACCCGTAGGTCATGTCCCTCTAGTCCCTGTTCTACATGATCTGGTAACTACTCCCAATAATATGGTCAAAAATCAGCCTCAAGTTTCGATGGTGTAATTTTTTTTGCCATTTTTATGCACTTTAAATTCAAAATAGGCATGTTACTGCTTAAAATATCTAGTTTAAACTATTGAAATCCAGAGGCAAATCTGGGAGAAGGCAGGAGGGGGAGAGGGATGAGGAGGAGGAGGAGGAGGAGGAGGAGAAGAAGAAGGAGGAGGAGGAGAAGGAGAAGAAGACCACCACAAACAGAAAATAGTTGCTTGCCTCTGATTTAGTTAAATGCTCTAATTTGGTGTTATGAAGTGATTCACTGAATAATCAGAAGATTTACTAATCTTTCAGAGTAATAAGACCTAAGCAGAAAGATGTTTAGCAATGATGCATTTCTTGGAGAAAGTTAACAGTATAGTGAATAAACCAAATGAAATATAGCTATGTTGTAGAAAAAGCCCCTTGATACCATCAAGAGGAGAAGGGAAAAGACAAAACAACTTAATATCTTTGAAATATTTATTAGCTTCTTATTACATTTTGTTGGTGTTATTTCTTAGATGTAGGGTATGGAATTTTTTGGCTGAACAGAAAAAGAGTACAAAACCCATTAGAATACAATAGCAGTAGACAAGTAAGTGCTGTGTACAGTCCTATGCATATTCATATCTTTTTGTTTTATTTACTTACTTATAAAAATATTTTCGATGTAGTTTTCATCCTAGCATATCTAGGTCCACAAGAGTGATAATAAACCACAGTGAAATACAATAAAACTAAGAAATATCAAAAGTATAGAGCAGCAGAGCTCATTAAACAAAGCAGTATAAAGCTTTTAAATGCTAGAGCAAATAGGTTTGAATATGGCACTGGGATGATAGCTACATTGTGCCACCTGAAGTTCAAAAAGTAAGCATTTTAGAATAAAGAAAACACTACAGAGCAACTCCACCTCATTTGCTGATGTTTCTCTTTCACCCAGCCTCCCAGTCAGGGATGGTTCAAAATTTTTTTACTACCGGTTTGGTGGGCGTGGCTAGATGGGGGGGCATGTGACTGAGTGGACGTGGCCAACTTGATGTCATTCACACACCCTCAGTCGCATGACCTCCCTCACCAAGCCATGCCCACCGAAACAGTGATGAAAAGTTATGATGGGGGGGGGGGGGAGAGGGCTGAAGCTAAGGGAGCGCCTGCAAACTACACAATAACAAAAAATGTTTTTGTCCTCCCCAGCACCCAGGAACAATCTGCAGGCTTCGGCAGGGCTGGGGGAAGGCAAAAATGCCCCCGTTTTGAAAAAAATGGGTGGAAAATAGGCCATTTTCACAAAAACTGAGGAATTTTTGCCTTCCCCCAACCTGTTGAAGCCTGCAGAGTGCTTCTGGAGGCTGGGGGGAAGGCAAAAACGCCTCTGTTTTTGCAAAAAACAGGCCATTTTTTACAAAAACGGGGGCATTTTTCCCTTAGTTTTTGCAAAAAAAAACGGTCCATCTCTGGGATTGCTCTGGGACTGGCATGTGGGCACCATTAGAAAAGGGGGGAAATGCATTTTTTCAATGAAGATTGTTCTGTGCATGTGCAGAACAGAAAATAAAGATGGCGGCGCCCAGGATAGAACCAGTACAGTCATGTGTCCAGATGAGATACTACCTATTCGGCCAAACCAGTCTGAACCAGTAGGAAACTACCTCTGCTCCCAGTCCTTTGGCTGCAAAGCATTCCCAGACAAACTAATTTGATATCTTTTCAACTACATCCAGGGATGTATGTAGGAGTAACAGCGGGCATGCAAAACATTAAGATGGCAAATACACCCACACAATCAGAGCCTTGCCCTTTTTAAAAGTGTATGTGACATGGAGATAAATATCAATTACCAATGGCAGCATGACGGCCATCTGCTGTGCAGTTGGCTTGCCACTGGGAGAACAGAGTGCTTGATTGAATGGGTCAAATTTAGCAAGACACTGCTTATGATCGGAACATCCATACTTACGTTATGACACATTACAAGGAGGAAAAAGGAGAACTGGACTTTGATCATGCAGTTGTGCCTAGTATTGACTTTCTGAATCCCACATCATCCAACGGTAACCCTGATTCCTCATCACAAAAGTCACTGCTTTTGCACATGATCACGCAAATGCATACAACATGAATGAAGGATGAAATTGATGTTTGCAATAATTTGTGCAATAAAAGTCCCAATCAATCAATCAAGGACTAGAAAAGAGCTAATCAGAATCTAAGAATTCTTATTTAGAATGCAAAATAAAAGCCCAAGCAGAAAATTACAATTACACATTTATTTATTTGTTTACTTGTTGATTTTTATCTTGCCTTTATTCTTTTTTTGCAAATAATTCCAGATGGCAAACATAGTTAACTCTCCTCCCTCCCTTTATTTTCCCCACAACAACATGCCTGTGAGGTGGATTGGGCTGAGAGAGAGTGCCTGTTCCAAAACCACCCACTTGGCTTTCATGCTTAAGTTTATAAGATGTGATCCATGGTGGCAATACTGCAGGCTACTTCTGCTGATTGCCAGCTGTCTGCAGGTTGGTACTTCGATTCTCATTGGCTAAAGGTTGACTTAGCTTTCCATCCTTCCAAGGTTGGTAAAATGAGGACCCAGACAGTTGGGGACAATATGCTGACTCTGTAAACTGCTTAGAAAGGGCCGTAAAGCACTGTGAAGTGGTATGTAAGTCTTTCCTATTGCTTCATTTGTTTGTTTGTTTGTTTGTTTGTTTGTTTGTTTGTTTTCATGGAGATATTTATTCCAAAGGCTTTGAATCCTCATATTATTGTTGACATCTACTCAGTCCAGCATGCAGCTCTATTCAGAAGGATGCTGAGGGGATTCTTTCTACTTTGCCCCTACAGTTGGTTGGAATCCAGCAGTATCCAAATTTAATAAAATCAACCACTCAATCTTTGTTCTAAAGATGTTTTCCCTCATAAATAGTGAAATTTTTCTTCTCAGCTTTTAAAGAGAGTAAAGAATAAAACTGGGACTGAATTTTTTTAATAAAGTTTTTTATTTGATAAACATTAAAAACATTGAACATAGTGCAATATTTCTGGCATAAATATTTCCATATAGTGATTAGATCTTATAACAATTATATTTTATATCCATTACATAGGTAGTCTGTTGATCCTTTCTTTTATATAATTACTAATCATACAAATACGTATATCCTGTTTCTACATATCACACATTCTTAATAACATATTTTTCAATTCTTAATTTGTCTGTGTTTTTCTGTCCTGGCATTTTCCCCTCATTTCTAACCATCAGTACCATTTGTTCCAGATTTCATGATATTCCGTCTTACCCTTGTCTTTGAGCTCTAGAGTCAGTCTGTCCATCTCTGTGCATGTCAGTATCTTATTTATTATTTCTTGTTCTGAGGGAATCTGTGCAAAACCAGTCTTGTTGCCATTAAAATATGCAGCATTAAATATAGTCCACCTTTGCCATGTTTTTCTTTTGTAATCCCTAGTAAAAAATAATTCTGGCCTCAATTCCATCCTTTTGTTTAGCATCTATTCCAAATACTTTCATATCTGGTGCCAAAAGCCCTAGCTTTCATGCACTCTCACCACATATGGTAGAAGGTCCATAGTGCAACATTACATTTCCAACATCGTGGCAATACATTTTTGTTAAGTTTAGCTAAACTTGTGGGTGGGATGTGCCACCTGTAGAACATCTATAAGTTTTCTTTATATGAGGTGGCTAAAGTTAACTTTCTGTTTCTTTCCCATAAGTCTTGCCAATTGTCCAAATCTATGCTATAACCAAAGTTCCTACTCCATGCTAACATGGTTTCCTTTACCTGCTCTTCTGCCATTGTATAATCCAATAGATATTGGTATAGTTTTTTAATCATTTTACCCTCTTCACCAATAAAATTTTATCTAATTATGTAGGTTCTTTCCTAATGCCCCATTCTTCTTTGTCTTTTACTATCGAGATTGGATTTGTAAGTAACCCACCATTCCAGTTTTATTCCTTCCTCATGTAATTCTCTTCTAGATTTTAGTTCCCCTCTTTCATTTAATATCTCGTTATAAGTAATTACTTTCCTAAATTACTAAAATTCGGATGGACGAACATCTCCAGCGTCGATAACCAAAACTGGGACTGAAATATTGCAAAGGTACTGTAATAGTAGATGTTGATAATCATGCAATGTGATAGAAGTTGGAACTGAATTTAGAATGAGAGGACCTGTTCTAAGACTTTCATCCATAGAAGATATACATATGTCATTTAATGTCATTGCACATTATGTATACAACAAGATTGGTTAACTTATTTATAAATTAGCATATGAATATGAATATGGTTAATTCACTGTGTTCATTTTGCTTTCTCCAGAATGATAAATTTTTGTTTGTTTTTATACTGTTTATATTTTTTTATAATACAGTTAACTGCATTATAACATTTGTGGATGACCTTCTAATGTCACAACAATATGTAGAAATATATGAAATGACTTCAAAATATTTTTCATGTGAATTCATCTATAGAATTTCAAGCATCATCCATCCGTGTCTCAAGCACAATTGAAGAAACCATATTTTCAACAATTGAGAAGCAATTTGGCCATGGAAATGTGCTTTATAACCTCTAAATGCCCTGCAGTAAGAACAAAAGATTCATATTCCTTCATCCTCAATATTTAATGTAATACTGAGGTGTCTGTTGTAGAAATGTCAAAGCCCATTTAAATTCTACAAAATCTTGGCCGCAATAAAAATCAGGAGGTCTTAGGTTAAGTATGTACTACATAAAAATAAAGCATTTACCTTTATAAGGATTACAGTATGTTGCCTTTCGATTTCATTGAACATTTTGTTCTAGTGGTATTAAGAAGGAAGTTTTACCTTCCTTATTTCACTTATCTTTTTGAACACATCTAGCATGCCCTTTTGGGTTTTTATTCCAAAGACTGAAGAAACAGTGATTGAAATTTGATTACAGTGGTACAGATATATATATGAATAGCTCTACATTCAGAAATAATTTTCTCAGAAATACTGCATAGCAATGTGGGAACTGAGATTTTTCAGATAGATAGAAAGAAAAAAGGGTAACTTCATGATTTAATGCAGGGATGAGGAGTCAGTGACCCTCCGTCACATATGCTGAATTACATTATCTAGAAGCCTTAATCAGGAAAGGTTTGGGATGCGAGAAGTTTAGAGCATCTGGAGACCCACAGGTTTCCTACAGCTAGGTTAACTGTATTCTGAATGATATATTGTCATCTCAGTTGCACTATGGGAAAGGAATCTTATGACCAATGAAGATCCACATTTCTCTCAATTAGTAAGTATTGTATTAAAATAAAACTATAAAGAATCAAAGGTGTCAGGGTAAAGATTTAAGAGCTGACCAGTTGCTACAATGATGTAATGCTGGGAATGAGTCAGCAAGGTTTTTGGGCTGATATCACTTTAAGAGCCTGTAATAAAAAAGGCCCTGTTGGGGCGCATCTCTCTGTGTGTGTATGTGTGTGTGTGTCCGTGCTGTAATTGCTGATTGCTATTTGTTTGAGGTCTGACTAAAGTATGTGTCTGTATATATTCTTTGTAGATAAAATCACTATTTAAATACAAACCTCTGTTTGCTGAATTTGCTCCTGGGGTTAGCTCACGTAGTAAAACTGTGTGCACTCTGACAAATGAAATTCATTTCTACTGTATATCCCTGTTTTGGCTTCCAAAAGTTTGGAAAGAAATCTGATTCTGTCCCAGTCTTGGCATGGAGCATAGCAAAAATGATCCATATGGTAAGCTAATGTGAAAACATACACGACATCTTGATGTAGGGAGGAAAGAAAAGAGTTTGGGCCTTTTATGGGCTTTTTAAACTGGTCCAGTTTCTCTTTTGATTAATTTTTTATTTGAAGAGGAACCACCATTCTCTCCCTGAGCGGTTAATTTATTCAAATAGCCAGATGGTCTGAGGCCATTCTTTTTCCACACATCAATCCACTAATGGCAATTGGCTAGTAGGCAACAATGGTGCTCTTATACATAGGTTGCCATTGGTCACTGGGCATCAGCATCTTTGGGATGCTGAATTATCAATAATCTTAACTTTATAAAGGAGGTGAAAAAGGAGTCAGGCATCAGCAACTGGAAGTCATCACATCCCATGTTCTGAGATTCTTGAAGACTTCTGATAGCATGTATAGGGTGTTTTTATTACAATGCTAATTTTTAAGTAGACTTTAAAAATGGACCACTCACTTTAGGTTGTTAGGGGCAACAAAAGGGATCAGGAATTTAGGAACAGGATCTAGGACTTTTCATCTCCTACTCTTCCTTGTCCTTGGCCGTTTCTTCTTGGCGATTTTCCTCTGACTTATCTCCTCGGCTGACATGCCTCTACCAATATTCCACCACCCATACTCCATCAGACCCTGCATCTCACTGCATTCATCATGGCCCATTCACAGAAAGAGGGTTTGTCCTGGGTGTTCCACTCCCCAGGACAGTTAGCCTCAACCAATTGGCTAGAGGGGGTGAAAGGAAGGAATTCTTTAGGACCATTAATAGAAATCCAGCGAAAGGAGAGAGGCGTAAAATAATTTGCCAAAATGATTTCCTCCCTCCCTCCTGCCCTCTCTCTCCCCTGCCTCCTCTCCCCACATCAATACAGGGAGGAACAGTTGGTAAAAGTCTCACTAAATTCAATGCTGGGATTACAGCATGAAATATTCACTAGTATTTTGGTTTACTCGGAAGTAAGTCTCACTAAATTCAATGCCGCCAGGGACAGTTAGCCCCCAACAATTAATAGAAATCCAGCGAAATGGCCAAGGAGAAGGAAGAGTAGGAGATGAACAGTCCCATTCCGTAGGAACACACCTCTTTTTATTTAAAGGTACTTAATGATGGGGATTGTTATTGCCAGATTATTTCCACTCTTTTACATGTGTTAAACATGAACCTTGTTCATTCAGTAAAAGTCTTGCTTTACCCAACCTCTCTGAAATCTATTTCTTCTTCCATTGTCATCTTCATCATCGCCCCATCATCCTCGTCATCATCTTCGTCATCAACATCTACTTCGCCCTTCATTAGCGGAATCAGATAATAGCTTGGGCTGAGAGATAATAGATGGCCCAACATTAGCTTCATATTTGAGCAGCCACTTGATCAGTTACATCCTGAAAGGTGGATCAGGTTGGGTTTCTGAATCATAGTGCAACTTTGTTCTCACAATATCTCATTTAAGCCCTTAATAGGAAGATTTTACAGTGTCACACTGCAACATTACTTTTGTCATTCTTATAAAAGCCTGAGGGCACTATGGATCTTTCACTCGGATTTCCCATTTGCCATTGCAGGACTTTCACCCTTTCCCTAGTCACAATTTATGGATGATAAAATAATATTTTTAATCCAAATGCTCCACCCTTTTAATTGTTCCACCCTTTTCCCACAAGCAAAAGAAAGTCACTTTATGTTGATAGCACATACAATATTAAAGCTTCCAATGTGTGTAGACATTCACACAATATCTAATAAGCTATTAAGCTGCTGCATGAAACGGCATGCATTTTATTTGCAGAGTGGAAAGACATTGGGGAGATTTTTACAGTATGTGATTATGCCATTTCTTTATATTATTATCTTATTTCCAGCCATTCTGCACTATTCTTTCATGCACCTTCTCACAGAATGCTATACATCATAGTCGGTTTGATTTCTGGGGTGACTTGTGATCCCAATAAGAACAGTAATTACATTTTGCATTAGCTTAATAGGTTTGGAAAGGATCATGAATGGGATTCAGTGAAACAGATAATTAAGAGCTACAACCATCTGTGTTATTTGAATACAACACAACATTCAGACTATAAATCAGCCATAAATGTCTCTGCTATTTTTTAAAAAAAGTTTTTGTTTTGCTGCAATCACCATGCCTGTAATATTTTGTTTTCTGGACTGTTAAGTGATGGCATGTGGTTGCACAGAATGTGATGGAGGAGGATCAATGACCATTAATAGCTGAGCAGCAGTAGGGTATTTCCCTGCTTCTAAAGATACTTAATTTTCATAAAGTTTAAAAAAGATATACATTTTTCCTGTTTGTATCAATTACAACTAAACGTCTTTCATTTCATTGTCCATTTTTCTGATTACAGTATGTGTTAGCGTAAGTATGTAAATGCATTTAAAAAAGGTCAAAATATTTCCCCTGAAAATAACTTGCAAAATGAAATGAAGAGTAAAGGAAAGTGGGAATGAAACTGATTTTTATCCTATTAGAATATTTGTCTGCAATATATCAGATTGGATTATTTGTCAGTCTATCTGAGACTGACAGTGATTCTCGACATTCTCACATCACTTGATAAGTTGTCATGTTATGACTTTTGATTTAAACAATGAGGAAATGTCAAAACTTTATTCTGTGGCCATCTTTATGCAAAACATTTGCTTTCAAACTGAACTGAAATCCTTTGTGGTATGGAATTTCACCTCTTATAAGTTTAAATTCCTTAAAATAACTATAAATAGCTATCCATCTTTATAGAGGTTCCCAAATGTGCCTTCTACTTGGTGTGGTATAGGCAACACTATATTGGCTTGCAAAACTAATTTCTAGATGAGATAATAGAATGGGATGGGATGGGATGGGATGGAACAGTACAGAACAGAAGAGAACAGATTAATGTGATCATTTTTGGCAGCATACTAGTCCAATTATGTCAAAACTGACAGTTATTATCTTTATTGTCCCAACAGTGCTTTTTTTCAAGAGGCATCTAGACTTTTTGGTTTTTCTTTGAAGATGTTTTGATTCTCATAATAAATAAAT
Organism: Thamnophis elegans; assembly: GCF_009769535.1. Lineage (NCBI taxonomy): Eukaryota > Metazoa > Chordata > Lepidosauria > Squamata > Natricidae > Thamnophis > Thamnophis elegans. Next base: position 74,099,307 of record NC_045544.1, on the reverse strand, counting down.
ACATAGATACATAGATACATAGATACATAGATACATAGATACATAGATACATAGATACATAGATACATAGATACATAGATACATAGATACATAGATACACAGATACACAGATACACAGATGCATGCATGCATGCATACATACATACATACATACATACATACATACATACATACATACATAATCAACCAAGCAAGTCTAGGAAGTCGTTTGGAAGAATTCTGATAGAAAGTATATGAGACATGACTGTCAGCAACATTTTGGAACTGCACTGTGGCTTTATTTCTGGCAGAATTACGCAGAGCAGATTTTTTCCTCTTAAGTAGATAATTAAGATATCTATTAGTATTTGCTTAACGTTTCTTAATTTAGAGAAAAAGTATGATAAACTGAATAGCTATAGAACTTTCGGCCCAGAATAATGGCATATGATGAAAATGAAGAATGCATGAGAATAGATGAAACATTTAGCAAATCATTCAGTATAAAGCCAGCAGTGGGACAGGGATGTCTAATATTTTCTGGATTGCTTATTATATTTAGGGATAAATGTATAATTTATACCTGTAGAGATGTTAGTAGTGTGTTGGTTGGAAAATGTACATTAAGTATTTTCACAGATATAATGCCATGTTGTTGGCTATGTACCTAACGTTGTAGAGATTTACAGATTTACAGCAAATGTTAGATTGCATTATACAAAGAATGCATGTCTGAAAATTGATATGTGGAAAACCAAGGAGTTAGTTGAAACTTTACCTTTAAACAAGGTAAAGGTAAAGGTTCTCCTCACACTTATGTGCTACTCATTCCTGACTCTAGGAGGCAGTGCACATCTCCATTTCAAAGCCGAAGAGCCAGCGCTGTCCAAAGACATCTCCGTGGTCATGTGGTTGGCATGACTAAATGCCAAAGGCACACAGAATGCTGTTACCTTCCCACCAAAGATGGTTCTTATTTTTCTTATTTTCTTATTTATTCTGCATTTTTACATGCTTTCAAACTGCTAGGTTGGCAGAAGCTGGGACAAGTAACGGGAGCTCACTCCATTACATGGTGCTAGGGATTCGAACCGCAGAACTGCCGACCTTCTGATTGACAAGCTCAGTGTCTTAGCCACTGAGCCACCACATCCCTTATCATCTTTTATTGCATATCCCAAAATATCAATTATACTTCCTTGGTAAAAATTGAGAAAGCAACATGTTCCCCAAAATACATGAATTATCCTTAGAAAATCCTTGTTCATATACCTTTTCCCCTTGGTGTGTCCAAAGAAAACAGATGGGAAAATAAAAGAGAAGTACCAAACGATCAGAACACTATAGTGGGAAACAAAAATACTCTATACATATAGACAAATGGACAAATGTTTTCAATAGCATTTTCATTTTATTAGGCCTAGCCCCTTATTTTCTCTAGGTTACAGGCAGAGTTGGATGAGGAATCTATTTATTCCATGTCAATTTTCATATTACTTTGTTTGAAACTCTGAGATATAGAGGGAGGTCTAGAAGGCAAATGGGTTCAGAGTTCTATTTTTTCCCCCCAAATGTTCCAATGTAGCTGGTAATTAGAGGGAAAAGGAGTATGATAATACCCATACTGTGGAAATACGAGAGATAATGCAGGACTCCCCCCCCCATAAAATAGAGAAAATTGGCACAAATCAACTTAATAGGATGGGGCATTTTTGCAATATAGTTGCCCAAACTGCAGTTTAATAAAACCTTGCAAAGAACATTTTAAAAAAAAGGAAATATAGATGTGCTATTTAAAAACTGAAAACACCCCAGTCCTAACAAATGATAATGCTAAAATGATAATGGGAAGAGAAGAATCAGCTTCAGGAAATAATGAACTGGAGCAGCCAGTTTAAATATTAAGAAAAGTATTTGGGGAGTTATAAACAGATAGATAGGTGATAGATAGAGGATAGCTAGCTAGATGGATGGATGAATAGATGACAGATGACATATAAATAGATGATATAGCGAGATAGATGATGATAGCAGTAGCACTTAGACTTATATACGGCTTTACAGTGCTTTACAGCCCTCTCTAAGCAGTTTATAGAGTCAGGATATTGTCCCCAACAAATTGGGTCCTCATTTTACCCACCTCAGAAGGATGAAAGTCTGAGTCAACCTTGAGCCAGGTGAGATTTGAACTGCCAAATTGCAGGCAGCTAGCAGGCAGCAGAAGTTGCCTGCAGTACTGCACTCTAAACACTGTGCCACCGTAGCTCCTGATGGATGGATGGATGGATGGATAGATAGATAGATATGAAGATAGATAGTGATGAAGATGATAGATAGATAGGTAGATAGATAGATGAGAGAGAGAGCAATAGAGAAAGGGAGGAGGGGATAGATAGAGAAATAAAAGCAAAAACATACTGTATATTGATTTTAAACATTGTCTTCCTTCAACTATGTAAATAAAACCATTAATTAAAATATATTAAAGAGAGACCCATTGTGGCACAGTAGTTAGAAAGCAGTACTGCAGGGCTAACTCACTGCTCACTCCAGGAGTTCAATTCTGAGAGGCTCAAAGTTGACTCAGCCTTCCATCCTTCCGAGGCGGGTAAAGTAAGGACCCAGTTTGCTAGGGGCAATATGCTGACTCTGTAAACCACTTAAAGACGGCTGAAAAGCACTGCGAAGTGGTATATAAGCCTAAGTGACACCCACCCACCCACCCACACACACACACATTATAGTATATTTTGAATTATTGTGACTATGAAATAGCAATCATCCCTGCTGATTTTAGACATCAACTGAAGTATCTTTACCCTGTGAAAAAAGGGCAAACACATCAAGCAGTACACTTGCAATTCCTTTAAGCATCACTCTATCCATCAGATTGCCCTTTGCTTTTCTATGTGGATGATATATTAGGCAGACAAGATAGCAACATTTGAAGGAGCTTCTCCTGGTGATATTTTCTATCCCACAGTTTCCCCCTTTAAGGAAGTGTACTGTACTTATTGGCACTTCAGTCAGAAATGCAAATTCAAGCTTTCCAGCTAGAACACTCATCTAGATGGTGCTCAGTGGTGACAAATGGAGGGGAAAGATAAGAGGTAAAGTGTTAGGGAAGAGGAAGAATCTATATGCAAGATCTTATGGGTCCAGTAGTGGGTTTCACATTTTGTTACCACTGGTTTGTCATGCGTGAACCCGCTCGCTTCGCATGCCCCTATTGTGCATTTGCCCAGCCTTCCATCAAGTGTGCACTTTCCATACATGCACCCAGCCTCAAACACATGGCCAAATAAGCTGGGGCGGGTGGACAGGCCCACTCACAATTTCTGCTACCAGTTCGGGCAAATCTGTCCGAACCGACTGAATACCACCTCTGTATGGGTCCCATTGTTGAATTGGGCACACTGGTCAGAGGTTCTCTATTTCTGATTTAACAGGACGATTCCTACAGAGACAAAATCAGTTCCCCATCTTCAAATGTTACTTGCTTGGATTTCTGCTTATTATGATTTAGTAGTTAGGCTCCTTCCCACCTAGCAGTTTGAAACTATGCAAATACAAGCAGATAAATAGGTACTACTTCAGAAGGAGCAGAGTTCTTTGTGCCTTGGCATATTGCCATGCTGGCCACATAACCATGGAAGTCTTTGGATAATGCTGGTTCTATCGGCTAAGAAATGAAGATTGAGCATCACTCCATAGCATTAGATACGACTGGACAAGGGAAACCTTTACCTTTACCTTAGTTAGGCTGAATTCTCAGACAGTAAAAAAAATAAAAGTAAAAACAAATCTATACAGATAGAAATGGCCCAGCCTGCTCAAGAGAAAAGACCCAATATTCTGTTACTTAGGGTGGGAATGAATTCTCTACATAGGGATAGTATGTATCCTTACATAGGAATCCCAGTTTTTGCTAAAATCATTTGGATTTTGGTTTCCTAGCTTTTTTCAATAAATATTACTTACTCTAAATTCTTGAATTTCTTATGAGCTTCAGTAATTGATTCCAGTTCTGCTTGACTTAGTTAAGCCTGATGCTTATTAATATGAATCCTATGTTAATCCTATCCAATCCAAAAGAAATCTAGAAATAAATTATGTAAAGGAACACAGGAGTCTGTCAGCACGATAACTTTCTCAGCACTGAACAGAGTGGGACCAATAGCTAGCAAAAGAAGGACTGAATTTGAAAATAGACCATATTTGGGTTGAGAAAGATTATAGAAGGATATTATCCTAATACAACCTATGAAAAAGCAATGGAGCAGTAGCTCTGAATGCTGGGCATTACTCTGTTCTAAGCTCCGCCCTCCAGGTCATGTGACCAGATAGGGGCACATACAACTTGCCTATCCTTCTAGGGGCATAGATATCCCAAGGGCATGAAAACAAAATACAAGGGGAGCAGAAATACATACATATACACAGAAATAAATATAGATGCTTTGGGGGGGGGGCTCTGCTAATAAAAGGTTTAAGGGGGGCAAAAATTCAAGAAACCATGTTTTGCATGTTTTCTCTCCCTTATTTTATATTAGCAAATAGTTCTGGATTTTGTTACATCATTGCTAAACAAATGAACTATATACTTTTTCTTTCTGTCCCAGTGCTCAATGTGTACCAAGTAAAAGCGTATAAACAAACTACTAATAATAATAATCACAGCAACAACTTTGGAAATGCCCATTCTTCTGAGATAAGACAAAATTAAGTAAACATTTACTTCAGCTTACTGCTTATACAGAATCAATTTGTGCTCAAATATAACCTGGAAAAGTACTCTTAAGTGTTTTGTTTTTCTCTCATTTGTTTCTAGCAGATTCATATGCCCCCATGCTATGCTGCTTTCTGCATCTTAGATGTTGACTGTTTGTGTCTATTTTATATATAAGAAAATAAATGCTTCATTCTGAGATTCAGCATTCATCATCTTCTTTTTTGGTTCTCCTATGGGAGATGCCCATAGTTACTTATAGAGATGAATTGAATTAATAGTCCCTGTAGATGATAAGTCTAGTGGCCATCCACTCCTGATGCAAGGGCTCATTCTGTGGAGAAGACAGCAGAGCAAGAAAAACTATTTGCCTTTGCAAATGAGCAAGACTGGGACTGCTTCTGTTTAAGAAGATCAGTGAGTTCAAGCCCCTCCACTGGCAACAACCCTTCAATATCCATACTTCATGTGCCTAAACTCCCAATTTGAAATCTTGTGACTTTGCCTCTGGATTGGCTTACAAACCTTCTGCAATGTTTGGACCCTTGTGTTGTGGTCCACCAGATGTCAGCAAAGCTGGTGGCAGACTCAGACAATGAGGAGGTTGGGGAGGAACCTGGGCCAATTCTGAAGCCTGGGGAAGGCTCTGATGGATGCTCTGCATTGAAAGCAGAGATAGAGCCAGGGCCCTCTGACATTTCCCAACTGCCTTCGGAGTCAGATAAGGGGGAAGAAGAACAGCTGGGGCTTGTTACAGATAAGCATATGCACAGAGCTGTCAGGAGAGGAGAACAACTGAGAAAAAAAGGGCTGACTAGGGAAGAAAGGACACATGGATGCTAAATTGCCCCTAATAATTGGAAGCAAAAGGGGAATGGTGATTGTAGGAGACAACAGTTGATACTTCTTTTGGAAGATTTGCTTATTGTGGTTCGTGCCTCAGAAACTTCTTGCCAGGAATTTATTTATTTATTTATTTATTTATTTATTTATTTATTTAGCTTATATACCGCTTCATAGCGGTAAGCGGTTTACAGATTTTTTAGCAAATTCAGTCAGCAAATTGCCCCCACAGTCTGGGTCCTCATTTCACCCACCTCGGAGGGATGGAAGGCTGAGTCAACCTTGAGCTGGTGAGATTTGAACCACTGAACTGCAGATAACAGTCAGCTGAAGTGGCCTGCAGTACTGCACCCTAACTACTGCGCCACCTCGGCTCTTTAATTTACAACTTTGTGATTGGAAGATCTTGGCCTAGCAATTATCCAAGGACTGATAAATTCTGTTATTATAATTAACCCTTGGAAGGATTAGATAAGAGCCAAGGTGGCGCAGTGGTTAAATGCAGCACTGCAGGCTACTGCTAGATCAGCAGTTCAGCGGTTCAAATCTCACCGGCTCAGGGTTGACTCAGCCTTCCATCCTTCCGAGGTGGGTAAAATGAGGACCCAGATTGTTGGGGGCAATATGCTGACTCTCTGTAAACCGCTTAGAGAGGGCTGAAAGCCCTTTGAAGCGGTATATAAGTCTACTGCTATTGCTATTGCTATTGCCTGGACTTTTCTGTGTATGAATGCCATGAATTCACAGTAGATAAATAAAGAGGCTTTTTTTGGGACAAGTAGTCTGTTTCTTGGTTCTCCTAAGGCCTGGGTCAGAACACCTTGGACTTGTGCCCCTTGTTTTGGATTGGAACACTTTTAAGGTCAGCTTGCTGAACTTTGTGGGAGATGTTTCTCTACCGGTAGTCCTCACTTAATGACCATTCATTGAAGGTAGCATTAAAACATTGAAGATAGCATTATGAACAGCCTTCACATTTATGATCATTGAGCATCCCCAGAATTAAAATCTGGGCTCTTGGCAATCAGCTCACATTTATGACATTGCAGTATCCTGTAGTCACTTGATTATTATTTGCAACCTTTCCAAGTGGCTTCCAACAAGCCAACTCAATTGAGAAATTGACAGGAGGTTGTCAGTCATGTGATGACTCATTTAATGACTGCTTACCAATTGTGGCAAAAAAGATACTGAGCTTGGGTGCAGTCATGTGAAATCTCACTTAATCATCCTATCACTTAATGATGAATTTTGCAATCCTTGTAGTTATAAGGTGAGGATTAACCTCTCTCTCTCTCTCTCTCTCTCTGTCTGTCTGTCTCTCTCTGTGTGTGTCTCTCTCTCAATTTTCACTCAGTTTTTCTTTGTTTATTTACTTCATAACACTAAGTTTTGCAACCAGTTTTGTGTTATTGTCTCTGTGTGTGTGTGTGTGCACACATTTGGCCTGAGATAGGACACCCTCAAAGAACTTGTAGCATGTTTGACATTATTTTCTACTTTTTATTTTGTCCTTTTAATACTTTTGGGAGAATTTAAGAGATTTCTCTTGAGAAATAAAATGTGTGTCTGAAGTTGTAGAAATCTTTGCCCTTATTTTACCTCTTAGAATTCTTCTCCATCCCCCAAATTATACCACTTCTCCTCATCTGGAGGGAAAGAATAAGGCAAAATGAATACCTTAAGCCTCATGAAGTTATGCTTTTCCTTTTTTAAAAATTCATTCTTTATTTCTGCACTATTTGTAACCTGTTCAGTCAAAGGTTTTGGGCAGTGTACAATAAAGAAATCATGCAGTGGTGTAATTTAACAACATACATCAATTATGCCTATTTAAATCACTTAAGATTTGCAGATGATGTTATTCTCTTCTCACAAAACCCACAAGAGCTACAAAGACACATACAAGAGCTGCACAATGCAGGAGAACTATTTGGCTTAAAAATAAAACTGAAAAAGAGTCAGGTTATATTGAACAAATTCACCAAAGAAAGAAGAAAAATTATATATGGGGAAAAACTAGATGTAGTAGATTGCTACATATACCTTGGCCAATGAATCTCAATGGAAGGTGATATAACAAAGAAAATTGAAAGGCATATTAAATGTTGTTGGCAGACATTCAGCAAGCTGATTTTCAAGAACAACCTCCCCTTATGCCTGAAGAGAAAAGTTTTCGATTAGTGTATGGTACCTGCTCTGACATATGCCAGTGAAACATGAACACTAACCTCACAATCGATACAAAAGCTATGAGTTGCACGGAAAGGTACATGTTCGGCATTTCAAGATAAGATGGAAAGACCCACACATGGATTAGAGAACAAATGAAAGTATACGAGATCATCAAGAGAGTAAAAGAATTGAAATAGAAATGGTCTGGTCACATAGCAACAAGAACTGATGCAGGTGTGCCAATGCAGTCATAGAATGGATCATACTTGATAAAAACTATCCATGAAAGAGACTTAAAACAGGACGGATCGATGACATCAGAAAGCATTGCAGGTCCACTTGGCAAAAGAAAGATCAGGATCATATAGGTTGGAAACATGGCTTCCTCCTGTAGTGGATAGACAAAGGTTAAAATGATGCTGATGATGCTGATGATGCTAATGAAAATGAAGATGATGAAGACATGTTTAATTCCCCAACCCCACCCTACTCATGAAAAGCCTTTTAAAATGGCACTGTCCACTGTCGTGATTCTAAGCCATGATCAGCCATAACCTCTGTGGCGAAGGAAGGAAGGAGGAAGGAAAGAAGGAGCCTTTGTTTGAAAATCCAATACTAATCTAATAAAAATAGTTTTCCTTATCCATAATTCCCCTATCTATAATTTTATGTATTCATTCAATATAATACACATCAAATGTTTGATATTCACATTTTTTGTCATGTGGTTCTATACGGAAAATGATTTTTGGACGTCTTTTTGTGGTATGTTATGCTTTTGCACATAGATAGATAATGGTTTTTTTTTTTAAATATCAGTATCTATTATTCTTCAATGGAACCACTGAAAATAACTACAGCCACCTGTGCTATACCCAGCAATCACATTATTCTTAAAAGAATTTCAGCACGGGAACACCATTGTCATAAATAGTGTCTTATGAGGGAAGATTTAAGCTTTCTCTTTCTAACTGCAACCTCAACGAACCATTATTAAGATTTACTTTTTTTCCATTCCTCACCACCCCAGTTGATAAGGTGGAACAGTTGCAGGAACTGGGCATGTCTAGTTTAATAGAAAGAAGGACTAGGGGAGACACACTAGCAGTGTTCCAATATCTCAGGGGTTGCCACAAAGAAGAGGGAGTCAAACTATTCTCCAAGGCACCTGAGGATAGAACAAGAAACAATGGGTGGAAACTAATCAAGGAGAGAAGCAACTTAGAACTAAGGAGAAATTTCCTGAGTTAGAACACTAAATCAGTGTTCTTCCAGAAGTTGTGAATGCTCCAACACTGGAAGTTTTTAAGATGTTGGATTTGTCTGTAGTGGTGTAGGGTTTCCTGCCTAAGCAGGGGGTTGGACTAGAAGAACTCCAAGGTCCATTCCAACTCTATTATTCTATTCTAACTAGAAAAAGGATTCTAGTGAGGTCAATGGAAGTTATTTACTTTTTGTGCTAATTGTTGTAGAGAAACAAATGTAACTGTAATTCTAAGGATGATGAAGGAGACTGTAATCCAAACTACCAAGAGAGAGAGATTGGTCTCAAACAAATCTTGGAGATAAACAGTAGCAAACCACTCTATCCTTTTCATTTTATTGATTTTTATCTGTCAGAGTAATTTTGTTCTATTCATTGTTCTGCACCAGGTACCTGCCAAAAAGTGACAGGAAAGACATGAAATTCAGTTTCTACACTGCAAAGGAAATATCGTAGTCAAAGTTACCAGACTTAATGCAATGTTGTATCCAAAATCAAAGCATAGAATGAATATATTTGAATCAAGATAATCCAGTTTCAAGGAATTTGAGAGCCCAGTGCAATGCCAAGTTTGGAGCCCACCCCTCATATTGCTGCAGCCTGTGATTTCTGTAAAATGAGATATTACAAAGAACCAGAGCTGTTTGTAGAAGAAACCTATTGGATACAAAATAATAGTGGAGGTTTTTTTGTGTGTGTATCAATTTTTGCTTCAAAAAGAGACACACTTCCCTAGGCAGAGAAAAACTACTTTTATTTCTGGAATGCTATTTTCTTTGCCTTCTGTCTTCTACACCTCTACAAAATTATTGTAGCAATTGCCTGTTTCAGCTGCACAAAGAAAACAGAATAAAAATCCATCACCACAAGATCTTTCTTAGATTTAGAAGTAATATCTCAATATCCATTTTCCTGTCTTTTATCCAGATAACTATCCATGGGAGGACCTGCCCTTTTAACCCCTGACTCCTAAACTTACTCAAGAGTCTTTGGTGAAGAACTTCCTCAAAAGCTTGTTTTTAAAGTCCAAATGTACATTTTCAATTGATCCCTCTGTTTGTCCTCTTAAAGAATATCCACTTCCCCCATCTATCTCTCCTGATTCAGGTGTTAACATATCCTGACAAAGGAGCAGAATGGCCAGGGATGACATAAAGAAAGAAAACACAGCAGTGATAAATTTGTTTATTTGTACATGTATTTATTTATTGTAATTAAATCCATTTCCCTCTAGAAACAGCAGCAACAGTGGAAAACAATGTTAGATGTGTACCCACATCTATATATATGGGTGTGCTTTGTGCCCTTTTCTGGCACTCTCAAACCTCCTATTGTTGATGTTTATGATGGTAACATTGGAGCAGAATGCACAATGAGTATCTTTTCTTTCGTTTGTTATAAACATGTTCTTTTGAACTTTCTCACTTAAATTAAGCTTTTCGTCTTGGTGTCTTGAATCAGCTGGACAATCAGCAAGATATTTTAGGCCCTTTTCATTTAGATTTCATTTAAACAAGCAACACATTTTTTCTCTGATATTGTAACTGCCCACATTTGTCTTATTCACTCTTTCCTCCAATTCATAAACATATCAGATTTAGGACACTTTTTAAATATTAGGGTTACTGCATCTGAATTGCAAACATCCCATTAGATTTTTGGAAGGATATGTGTGGTTAAGTTTAGTTGGGTTGGGTTGGGTTTGTTTTTTGATGCTTCCAAGTCAGTGTTCACTCCTGGTGACTACTTGGACAAGTCCCTGAAGTTTTCCTGGTAAGATGTTCCTAAGGTGTTTCAGAAGGATTGAAAGAGAAAGTGACTGGCTCAAAGTCATTCAGTTGTCTTTTGCCTAAGGTAGGACTCATGGTTTCCCAATTTCTAGCCTGGTGCCTTAACCATTATATCAAAGTGACTTGCTACTAGGTAAGTAGATGTAGGGAATTTTCTATATCCCATTGTAAGTCCATATCTCATAGTCTTAGTCTTCAATGCACATCCCAGAAACAGAAACATAGCTGATGAAAGACAGATAAATTGTTAGTATGACAGAAGGTCAAAGATGATTGGGGGTGGACTTTAAAAAAAAACCTGGATTGTCCAGTATAATTACAAATCAACAGATAGGACCTTGTTTACAAAGTCTACTGGGCAGGCACATGGATCATGGAGAAACATATCTTCTTCATACCCCTTGGTGACAGCTTCCTGGAAAAATAAAAAAGCCCTTCCTCTTTTGAATCTTGGAAGCAACTATTGTCATTATCACTTATTTGTTTTATTTAGATTTCTTCTGGTATATACTTAATCTCATGGCTCCAGTGATGGGAGAAGAACTGTACACCTATACAGCCTGCATAGGAATTCAACATAGCAGATGCAGGAGACTGACAATGGCAGCAGGAAAGGTCCTATGGGTGAAACCACACGTAAGGAATGGAATATTCCATTTTCAGAGGCCAATGGAACTACATATGCTGCAATCCCCTTAAACTTTCCCATGGAAAGTAGAACTCTAGTAGATCACCCAATGTGGGGGGGGGGAGAGACTGGAAGATAGAGAAGAGAAACAAAATGGAAATACCTGTTTATGTAGAAGGCAGAGCTGATAATATGCTTCTATTTCTTTCCTCTCCTTGGTTTAAAAAAAACACCACCCTTCACCAAAGTAGTGTCTTGCTTTCTACTTTTTCAGTCCCTCCAATAAAAAATGACAACAAAGATTAGTTACTATGAAACGATGCAATCTAGCCAAGAGCCTTCAATCTGTTTCTCTCCCTGTCTATTTGCTGCCTGTTTCTTAGCTTTGGATTCATCTGCCATGTGTCTTTGTAATAGTTTGATCTGGTCTTAGATTCTTGCTGTCACTACTTGTATGAAAGGCTTTCATGAGGATGACAAGGAGAATGATCACAATGTGTGTCCCTATTGAGTATCAATGATTGAACCAGAAAAACTACATTGGAGCTTCTCACTTGACATATGAGTTCAATTTGTAGACATTTAGAAGACAGATGTCCCCATAACATTAGCAATCTGACCCCATGACATTAGGAATGAATTTCTATCCCCTCTTAACGAATAAAGAAATTCAATTATAATGTATTAATGAAGTGTTATGGTGCAATCAATATATTCAATATTACTTACTTTTTTACTTATTTGCTTGTTTATTTTCAATATTTCTAGTATATCCTTAAGCATTTTGGGCAAGTTTCCAAAAGTTATTTTGTATTCTGTCTGACTAGATAGTATCCTATACTTCTACATCTCTTGATTTATTTTAATGATCTGTAAAAAAAAAAAGGCACATAATATGAATTACATTTTCACATTGCACAAAACATAAGAAAATTATCAGTTTTGGAAAGAATAAAATAATTAGAGAGTCTAATCCTTAAACTTTTTTTAAAAAAATTGTGAAATCAAATAGGATTAAAGAAGAGAAGGCTGAGAAGTATATAGTTTACATGTAAAGTAATATCACAACAAAAAATAAGAGAGATGGGTTTAAAAAGTAGTGAAATATTAAGTTAGCTATTATGAAAATACTACTGTAGAAATTAGTTTATTTAATCATGCAAAACGAAATTGTAATTTTTCTTTGATAACATTTGTTAACTTGACTCTTTTTACCCACTCCTTATGAATAGCCCTGCTGTAGAAATCATTTTAACAAAGTAAAATAAAATAGTAGTTTTTCTTTGCATATGTTGTATATGTTTATTAAATATACATAAGTATGTGATATGTACCCTGATGTTCATCTATCCTGATGTTTTTATATCAGATTTTTATCTCTCCCAAAAGAAAGTACAATATGTATGTATGTATGTATGTATGTATGCATGCATGCATGCATGCATGCATGTAAGTGTGTGTGTGTACATGTGCTTGCGGGCTTGTGCTTGTGTGATGAAAGCACCATTGCTAACTATAGCTCTAGGCCCACTGGATCTAGAAATAAAATAGTTAGGTTTCAGGTAGGGATATTAAATAAATCTCTGCAGTTCTATGGAAGCAAAGCAGCATCAACATGATCTACAGATATGGAGCTTACTAGCATCCAAATTCAAAAACTTCACACCACTATATATTTCAGATTTTCCCCCCAAAAAGAAAAAAAAGCAAATATTTGGAGAAATGTCATACAAAAAAGCATATAATGAATTTGGATGCTTTGACAATGGCTTTAAGGAGCAATCTTTGGTGCATTTAAGTGAAACAGGCGAATTATTCCTTAAGGAAGATTTGAATTACTTGTGATCATGTAATCAACATAGGTTAAATTCATAACTTCTTTTTGAAAGAACATATATATAACTATGTGGAATAATCAATACTTGTAGGTATCTATTGGAGTAAGAATAAGGTGCTATCACCTGAAATAATGATGCATTTAGTTATAGTTTCCTGTGTTTAAATGTGTTGGTTTTAAGGTACTTCAAGGTTTAAATATGTGTAAATGAGCCCTAGATTAATCCTCTTATTACTTAAATGAGAGTTTAATAAAGCATGTACCACCTTTTATCTACTACATTAAGCCTATGTTTGGTGAATTCAGAATCGAATGAATGTCAGTAGCCATAACAATATTTTCCTTCTCTATAGAAAAACCCTATGAAATCGTTGGGTTTTCTAAAATCTCTTCCCATGTCCTTTATATCTGCCATCATTTGCCATCTGTGAGCTTTCAGATTTAAAGCCAGTTTTATAGACAGCGGAGATCTTGCAAGGGAACTGGTTATAGTTATAATGATAGGCTGTGCCATCTCTGCCCTAGCAGAATTCAAAGATGCTAAAATGCTGAGAAAAGAGTTTGAGATGACAGAAAATATTATGTATCTTAGTTTTCAGGATAAAGCAAGAAAAATACTACCATGATTGCTGGTTGAATAAACTACACAATCCTTCCGATACTAATTTTCCAACAGCTCATGTTTTCATAGCATAATTTTATTAGTTTCCTAAACTAATGGCAGATATTATTGGCAAAAGCTTATGAAAGTTGTATAGTTTCTTCATTTCATTTGATGTTATCAGAATCTATTAAAATTGTCCTGTTTCCTCTCATTTCCTTTTGTAAAGTTATAAAGTTGACATATATTGGATTTTAGTCGAAAGACTGTGAAATGTCTAGGTAAAGACATGCAAAAGTCTTCTGAGGAGCTTGCTAACAAATTTGTTTGTTCGTTTGTATCCCTCTTAATTATTTTTACAAATAACTCAACCAGGCAAACATAGCCAACACACCTTCTCCTCCTATTTTCCCCACAATAATCCTAGGCTTGAGTTGGGCTGAGAGAAAGTGACTAGGCCAAAGTCTCCCAACTGGCTTTCATGTGTATTGTAATTTAAGCTTTAAAAAAATCACTAAAAATATAACTGGCCTAAAAACAACTTTATTAAACAGTAACAATAAAAGTGAGGAAATCCCACCATCATCAAAGGAATTTTATTTACGTCCCATTTTCCCCCGAGGGGGGACAGACTGCAAATCATGTTCAACGATAGAAATGCATGACATTATCTTCAAACCATGTATCCACCATGAGTGGTAATCACAGGAAGGCTTACAGGAAGAATGAGAGCATGAAAAGCATCTCCGAAGACAGTGGAAAATTAAGGCAAGGGAGGGGGGAAGTGATTTAAGACTTGCAAGTTTTTGTTACTGACACTGTAGGATAAAGTTCATATTAATATTTAATATTAATATTTGTGCTCTTGGTTTACCCCTAAAGGCTGATACTTAAATGCAGGAAAGTTCACTGTTTTTTCCCCATGTTGACAAGTAGAATAATATCATGTTGGATCTTCTTTTTTAAAAAGCATCTGAAATTGACAATAGTTCTGGCAGTTCCCCCTTGCAAGTGACAGGAAGAAAGCTAAAAGAGTGATTTTCCTTCCTTCCTTCCTTCCTTCCTTCCTTCCTTCCTTCCTTCCTTCCTTCCTTCCTTCCTTCCTTTTTGTTGTAACATGGACACACCATAAGAGAAAACATTAAAAACATAGGGGAGTCAAACACAAAGGGGGGGAGTACTTCCCAAGTAAGTACTCACCCGCATAATAGAAAATGATTGGTGCTTGCTTTCCTGGCTCAGGTGGAAGGGATAAAAAAGCAGGATATAAAGCAATCAAGGGCCCACAGTAACAGTCATTGGGGGGAAAATAGATGTTCTGCTTTATTGTGAAAAATAACTAAAAAGTAACTGAAATTCAGAGAGAAATTTCTTAAGAAGATTTGATTTCCATCTGATAATAGCATAGAGGACCAACAGATTAAGTCTGCTCTGAAAAAGAAGTGAAGTTGTTTGATTACAAAATGAAGCATGCCGTAACTGTGCAAATGGAGAAAAACACACAATATAGTCAGTAGCAGACAAATGGAATCAATGCTGTTTATTTTGCAGCGGTTTTTCCACAGCTGCCTATATTCAGCCTAAAAACAGCCATATATAATATAACTATTTCTATGGGTTTAGGTCCTTCAGTGTGTAGTATTTTGTGTTTGGTTGAAATCCTGCTCAAGTTTCCACAAATGCAACTCTAATCATCCTCTTGACTCTTTCATTTTCCTGAGGTGCTTCAAAAATAAAGGTGCTTATTTGACTCTGTTCTGTGAAAGTACTTAAGAGCAATCCTGTCAACAGTCTGGGCCATTTTCTCATTCTGTAGGTCAGGAAAATTATATAGAGAGGTTACCGAAAATTTATAGAAATCAATTGAGTGGACGATTTCTTTACATTTCTCCTGGGGAAAAACAAATTCTTACACACATACACACACACACACACACATACACTTTTCAACACAGAAAACCAGATTCAGGTTGGATCTGTTGGGACAAATCTGGTAGGACAAACCCATTGTTGCTACATGCTATCAAACAACCTTATTCTCATCACAACCACCACCATTTTCTTGAAGAACAGCAATCAATGTCTTTAGCGATTCTGAGCCATCCAGTCATGGTTGTCTTAAAAGTGTTTACCGCACTCAAAAGGCAACTGGATTGTTTTTGAGGAGGAAGAAGAAGACAATTTGCTTCTCGTCCAAGAAGCTTCATCAGTTATTACAAGATTGTCAAGATTGAGATAAAAGTCCTTCTTTTCTCGATTTACATTTTACTGATTCATAAGATTTCTCTTTATATTGCAGTGACATATTTATCACTTTATGTATATAACAACTTCCATATATTTAAGTATTTAATAAATTTATAGGCCGCCCAATCCTGGAGGACTCCGGGTGGCTTACAGAAATACAATATTAAAAAAGAATAAGGAATTAAAAGATAGAGAAAAAACCAGATTAAAAGATCACATCATGCACATATTAAATGAAAGGATCAATAAACTTAACTCCAAATAAATTTCATACCTTAATTGAAGGTTCAAGCTTTTGTCAAAGGCCAACATGGTCTTTTGGATTGGAATGTTATATTATATTACATTTAGAATTGTAAAGAATATATTTGACATGCAGTTGTCTGTTTTAGAGCTTTATCTGTCTTAGAAACACACAGGTATTTGTTAAAAATAAAAATGATTCCAAATATATTATGAAGAGAAACAATGAATTTGCTGTTAGCTGCTCAGTGTTGTCACAATTGGTGTTTCATGAAACTGGAGCAAATAAATCAAATTAAACTTTTCCTGACACAATGGGTAATATGGATTTGTTTTTTTAGTTCATCTCTTATATTTGATAAACCAATTGCCTTATTTCCCAAAGAATTTAGAAATGTCATTCAATGCAATGAAATATGGATTTATGTCCAAATGAATGAGCTGGACTAAAATAAATGAGCTGGACAATCAAGTAAAAAAGAGTTTAATAAACTACTTTTTCTTATAAATGTGCCAAATTGAACAGAAAGGTCAGAAATAATAGCTTATAGTTTGCTCAGTTTTCCACTTGGACAAGCTGCTCTATATTATTTTTCTTAAAAATCAACCAAAAGTACATATAGTTTCATGTCTGTGTGTGTTTATAATTATTATAACCCTATATGCGGGAAGTGAAAGTTGTGCAGTTTTGCAGCCATTTTATTGAACTACTGCATTTTCTATACATATCTTGAAATAATAGATTATTCATAACCTTATGTAGCTTGCTACTTATAAAATTCAGTAGAATTACATATGAGTCCAAGAATTACATATAAGTCATGTTTGCATTAAAATGTAAAAAAATCATCTGTTCCTAACAAATAATCTAGGCCCAAAGTTTACACTGCAAAATTTCTACAAGTGACTACATTATACAGTTATAAAATGAAATATTTGGCCTAGTGTTTTCTTTGTTTACAGAGATTTCGGTTTACAGGAGATTTCTGTTGGCACTTGTATGTTCCTCAGGATCCACCTCAATGTTTATCCTTGAAAGACTTAAATATCCATAAAATTGCCACCTCCAAAGGAGCAAAACTTTTTCATGGTCACATGAAAAGAACAAAAATAAAATTAAAAAAAGTAAGAGAATGGTGTGTTTTTATCACATAGGGAAAAATCATTTTGTGTAAAGTGGGGTGGGAAACTATGGTCCTTTTGTAACTTGAGGACATCAACTCCCAGAATTCCTGACCCAGGCATGGAATTCCTGCTGGCTCATGAATTCTGGGAGTTGAAGTCCACAATCATAAAGGGGCCATAGTTCCCTACCTCGGCTTTAAAACATGCTTGTAGAAGGATGAAAGAATATATAATTACTATACCACTAAATAATGTCTGAAATTTGACATTATTTTATTAACAATAGTTAATAAAATTGCAAAGAAATAGATTGAGTCACTAAGATGGCTGGACCACCTATTGGTTGCCAGCCCTCCAGCAGCCAGAGGGGGAGGAGGAGAAGGCAGATAAGTCAGAGTCAGCATCAAGGCAACCTGAGAGCTCTAAAGAAGAAGCAGGATAGAGCTGGCAGAGACGGAGCCTGGGCTGCCCATCAGCCCTCAGATGGAGAGTCAACAGCCCCCCGGTCTGAAGATGGTTGAGGAGGAGGAGGAGGAACAGTTGAGTCCAGTACCTGATGTGTGGATGCACAGAAGCAGAGGAGAGGAGAGCAGTGGAAATCTGTGGGCTGATCCTTGGGAAGGAAAAGCCACCGCTGCTAGCAAAGCCCCACCCTAGGTCTGGGGATAAAAGGCAGGGGGTGGAGTTGAATAGATGTGGCAGACAGCTCTTCATCTTCCAGCTGGACATATGTGTTAGCCTGCATTGAGAGAGAAACTTTTTGCCGTGACTGCTGGTGCTACTAATAAATAATTTTTTGAGTTAATTTCAGAGGGTTTTTTGTGTTTGAAACAACAGCAGAGTTTTCCAGCCAGCTGTATTCCATACATTAGGTATGCAGTCTACTATTTGTAGATCTATTTGGGAGTGGATGCATACTCATTTGTGAAAGAAAGGAAGAAAAAGAGAAGAAAAGGAAAAAAAAATAAAATTGAAACTGAGATTAAAATAAATTGAAGTGGGTTGGGTTGATAGAGGAATTGCAATTTGAATCAAGTATCATTAGAAAATCAAAGCAAACCATTAGGTTTACCACTATAGATCTATAAAACCAGTTCATGAGAAGAAAGAGAAAAATGAATGTGAAAAACTGTTAAAGAGACGCTGAAGAACAATTTGCACGCAGGTGAGGATTTTTTTAAAAAATTGCTTTATTGTTTAAAAAACCATGGCAAAGATCTTTGTTCACTAAAGAGTGGGGGGGGGAAACCCTAGAAAAACTAATTACAAATAGAATACTTAATTCTACCCAAAAATATTTCCAAACATTCTATGAAAGAAAGTATTAAGAAAGTTTATCTAGAGAAATGTGATAAAATTAAAGGGGGCAAAAGTCCTTTTCTGGAATTTATTTTTTTAGAAATGTATAATATAGGGGCTTTCTGAATGATATGGCTTCAAGTTTGCTCTTTTTTGTATTGAAGTGCATTAATTTATTCTGAAAATAAAATATAACCTGCAATTATCCCATCTCTTTTAAGCTATTCTTAGAGAATTTGATAACTGTAGACATGAAACACCAATATGGCATTTTTGTTCCTGAATTCTCTGAAGATATACTCAGGATTTTAATAATCAGGATTGACTAACACACCTGAAGGGACAAACAAGAAGACTCTGTATAGAATATATAGAGAATATTCAGAACATAGAATAAGGAGGTGGAAGAACAGTAATTAATCTTTAAACTGCCATGGTTATTTTGGTTGCAGGTAAATACATTTTTTTTTAATTAAGAAGATGATGGAACTACAATGCTAACAATCTACAATTTAACCATGAGAAATTAAGTATTAATTATTCTGGGTAACTAAAAGTACAAAATTCCCATATTTTTGGAAATAGAAGTTTTGAAAGCAAGCTTGAACCCTTTTTTAAAATCAAATGTATACAATTGGAAAATGCAAATGGAAATCCTTACATAAGTCTGAGAAATTGCTTTCTACTTCCATGTAGAAATCACATCTGATATATCAATGGCATTTAACTGCTATAATAATTCATTTATATTTATATCAGTTACCGGAGGGCTATAATGAAAAAGTGACTCTTTTCCATTTTTGATGAGAGTATGATAAATGAAAGACTGACATGGATTGGATTTGTGTTCACATATTTTTTCCTGCCTGCAGTAGGATGAATAATTTGTGTATTCCATTTTCATTTAATCCTAGCAAAGAAAGGATTTCATGGTACCTTATTCTAAGATTATCTATTTATGCTAGCATAAGGTTTCAAGGATTTTTAGAATCTGATAATGATAATGGATGATAGAGAGATGGATGGATGGATGGATAGATAGATAGAAAGAAATAATAGAAATAGAAATAATAGAAATAGAAATAATAGAAATAGAAATAGAAAGACTTATATACCATTTCACAGTGATCTACAGCCCTCTCTAAGCAGTTTACAGAATCATCATATTGCCCCCAACAATCTGGGTCCTCATTTTACAAACCTTGGAATAATGGAAGGCTGAGTCAACTTGAGTCATTAAGAATTGAACTGGGGGCAGTCAACACAATTATCCTGCAATACTGTATTCTAATCACTGTGCCACCATTGTGTCATCTAGATAGATAGATAGATAGATAGATAGATAGATAGATAGATAGATAGATAGATAGAGGTAGGTCGGTAGGTAGATGATGGATTGAGATAGATAGATAATGATCATATCTTTTTAAAAAGTCACAATTTAGATTGTATGTTTATAAAGTCACAGAAAATGGCTATATAAAAATCTGTAATCTGCAAGTGATCCCTGCATGAGCTTTGCCTCTTCTTGTATCAAAACTGTCTTCTTTTCACATACCGGTATATCACAGTGATTCATTTCAATGATTGTGTTGGGTTGAAATCAATTTTTGGAGAGCTGATTTACTTTCTGCTCACATAATTGGCTCTCCAGGCCATTACTTTAAAGCTGGAAAAACAACAGCAACTCTGATTGCATTTTAGTCTCTGTCATCGGAAGGTCTTTGACTCAGTAGAACAGCTTAACATTTTGATACTTGTATAACTTTAGGAAATTGGTGTTTATTCCTGTTGTATCTTAATCCTCTTAACTGTGGAATCCTCTTTCTTTCCTTTTTACAATCATCTAGCTCTTTAAAAAAAGCTTACTCAAATATCAATGCTTTTAAATCAGTCTATAGCTTCAAGTCATATAACTCATGAAAACTGTAATAAATAAGTTCTTTATTTTCTTGCACATGCCATAGATACATGTCTATGCAAAATAAGCCATTTATTTGCCTAATAGTGCAAAATATTCAGTGAGCAGATGGTAAGCAGCAAAACTGGTTTCTGATGATTGCATTATTTTTAAATAAAATGGTTACTTCACATTAAAATGATAGATAAAATATTAGAACACACACAATTAGAACTGGGTATTAGGCCTATATGAATCAGCCATGAATTGGATATTTGAGATTTAAGAAAGTCATGATTTCATTAGCATTTGCACTTTGAGATGCAATAGATTTGAGTTATTTTAGGTTTTATTTAAAAATCTATAATCTGTAATAGGGGAAAATAACAATGCAGCTGCTTTATTATGGGCAGAATAGGTTGAAAATAGCAGAGCTACAAGATTGAATTGATGACAAGAAATTCTGCCAGATACCTCCAGCATTCTGCTAGAAGACATTTTTGAGTCCCTTTCTCTCTTGCAGAAATATAATGGATGAAAAAAGGACAGCACAACAGTCTGCCTTTATCCAGAAAACAGCCTTTGTTGTGCTAATTGAAGTGATATAGAATCATGTTCTCCTCCAACATAGAAAATGAAAACTTTCAAACCTAAAAAGGGTAAAAGTACTTACTTTCTCACATGCTTTTCTGGTGCGTCAGACTTGGCATGGCATTCAAAAAGCCTGTTAATTTGCTCTAAAAGGGCTTTGCGGACTGATTATCAGATATTTTGGGGGTGACATGACAGTTCACATAGCTTGTTGTTGTTAGTTATGAAGTTGTGTCCGACCCATCGTGACCCCATGGCCATGGACAACATTCCTCCAGGACTACCTGTCCTCTGTCATCCTCTTATGCTCACGCCTACTCTTTCGGTGATTCTATCCAGCCACCTCATTCTCTGTTGTCCTCTTCTTCTTTTGCCCCCAGTCTTTCCCAGCATTAGGCTCTTCTCCTTACTTCTCATTAGGTGGCCAAAGTATTTGAGTTTCATCTTAAGGATCTGGCCTTCTAAAGAGCAGTCGGGGTTGATCTCCTCTAGGACTGACTGGTTTGATCGCCTTGCAGTCCAAGGGACTTGCAGGAGTCTTCTCCAGCACCATAGTTCAAAGGCCTCAATTACAGATGGCACCTGGCACCAACAAGGTTAGCTAAAATCTCAACAAATACCTCCCCAAAATGCTGGAAATGTGAATGGAACATACTTCGACTTATGGTGGACCTGTGAGGAGGCTAATTTTTTTTGGAAAAGGATCAAAAAGTGGCTACAGGTAATAACAGGTGTTAAAATAGAATGGAAACCTGAAGTTTTTGTTTATTAGGAATAATGACTGTGAAATATAAAAAAGAAATTCAGTATTTAATATTACGTATACTTATGGCAGCAAGGATTGCCTTTGCCCAGAAATGTAAAAACAAATTAATTCCAAGTGAAGATGAAATAATAAGAAAGGTTATGGACTGTGCTGAAATGGACAAATTAACAAAATAAATCCAGGAAAAGAAGAAACAGAATACTACCAGATACGGGATAAATGGTATAGGTGGATGGAGGAAAGAAACAAGGATCAATGAAGGAAGCCAACAAGGCCCAAAAATAGTAGTTAAGGAGAATTAACAGATATATATGTATTCAAGTGGTTTAAATTTACTAGAGATAATCAGCCAATATAGCAGACAGAGGAGTAAGATAAGAGGGTTAAGAATGGTGAAATACAAATGAAATATAATAGAAGGGGAAACAGTATAAGGTGAGCGATATCGATTGGCAATTGCTATTAGAAAGAACAAGAAGCTCCTGTTCGTATTGTATTGTGTAAATGTGGTGTATGTCTAACATTTGTGTATGTGTATTTTACATGTTTGTAAATAAAATTTAAAAGTAAAAAAAAAAAGAAACACCAAAGGCCTCAATTCTTTGGCACTCAGCCTTTCTTATGGTCCAACCTTCGCAGCCATACATTGCAACTGGGAAAACCATAGCCTTGACTATACACGCTTTTGTTGGTAGGTGATGTTTCTGCTTTTTAGTATGCTGTTTAGATTTGCCATAGTTTTCCTCCCCAGGAGCAAGCGTCTTTTAATTTCTTGGCTGCAGTCCCCATCTGCGGTGATCCTCCAGCCCAGGAAAATAAAATATGTCAGTACCTCCATTTCTTCCCCATCTATTTGCCAGGAATTGAGAGGGCCAGATGCCATGATCTTAGTTTTCTTAATGTTGAGTTTAGCTAGCTGGCATATTTATTGCCTCCTGAAAAGGAGCTCTCATCACTGGTTTCTGCGGGGTATACATTGGGCAGCCATACTGGCCACACTTGGTGTCTTCTAGGAAGAATCAGAAGAATGACCATTGATTTCCTCATGTAGGATTGGTTGCCTATGCTGCCTTTATTCCACAGGATGTGTATTCTGCAGGATGCCCAGTGGGTTGTTGTAGAGAGTAAGGAAGTAGCCTTGGCAGAAATATGCAAAATCCATTGCTAAGATAATGAGGAATGAAACATATATTACATCTACAACAGACAGATAATATTTGGAAGGGAATCAGAGACACAGACACCTTTTTAATTCACTGAACTACAATTAACAGGGACATTACAACATAATGACATTGACAAGGTTCTATCATTTTAGCCAGTCTCAATAAAAGTAATTTTACTCTACCTCTGTAATTGATTTATTGGTCTACCTAGAAGGGCTGATAGTAAAGATGGGCTTCAGCTTGGTCAAACCTGGAAAGCCTAATTTGTTGGAATTCTTAAGACCCATTCTCCACTGTGAGGCCCATTAGAAGGGATGACTTCTCACTAACAAGATTTTGTTTGGTCGGGAATTGCTAGCAATACTCTATGTTGATTAATTAGCAGAGGCAGAAGAAACTGACTTACAGTCCACAGAGAAAATGGATGGCCCGAAGGAAATGATATCTGTGGCACTGCTGCCCTATTTTATGGGAAATAGTATCTGAGGTGATTTCAGTAATTATTAACAGACTTAGACCTGACCAAATTATGCATTAATTTAAAAGTGGGGATTGCTTTAAGGGTATAGTGGTGTGAGCAGAATCCTGGAAATTATGTTGTGCTAGTGGAATTTTAATTTTCCATTAGCACAATGGAGCAAAGTTAAAACTTGTGGTGGGCCACGTTAAAAAAGGCTGAGGACTGTGAAAGTGAATTAAGGCCAAAGCAGTATTAGTCTTACCATCCAAAATAGCTCTGATAAACCGACAATTTAATATTTAATGTGATAATAACACTCATTGGGCAATGCCAGAATGACACCACTCAAGGCTGAGCTCTCTCTCTCTCTCTCTTTCAACTTAACAACTCCGTATATGCCATTAAAGCTGATTCAACGTATTGCTCTGAAGCAGAACTCGGTTTCAATGCATAAATTTCCTTCAGCGAGGTGAAGGAAATTACTCTCCACTTTTTCTGGAAAAGGAAAGATCAACACACTTCATTATTCTGTCAAAAAGATGGACATTCAAAACCAGGACAAATAAATATAATACTGTAAGATGAGTTACCCAGATTAGAAAATATCCAACAGGCTACTGGAAAAGACTAGAGGGCAAATATAAGTAACACTAATGCTGATGATATGCCTGGACTGAAGCCAAAAGAACATCCAGCTGCTAATATGGCCAAGGGCAAAATAGAAGTCTGATGCTGCAAAAATGTGTAAACTATTGAAATGTGGTTTAGGAATGTCAGAACCTTGAACCAAGGCAAACCAGATGTCCTCTGATGTCAAGCCTGAACACTAACATTCTTGGAATCAATCTTCTGAAAAGGATTGGAATGGGCCATTCTCCATGTTAGAGGAGTGGCAGATATTCTATTGTGAAGTAGAAAATCATACAAGAAGTGGCATATCCAATCGGCATCAAACTCAGTGTTCAGCTGCAAAATGATAGACTGATCTCAATTTGAGTCTAGGCCAAGCCAATCATTATTATAGTGATTCACATTTATGCTCCAAACTTAAATGCACAGGAAACAGAGGTCGAACTGCAAATGACTTCTCGATACAACATTAAGAAAGTAGACTAATTACAAGAGATAGGAATGGCAAAGTTGGAAGTATAGTAACATTTGGATTATATCTTCTGAAGCTCAAAAGTTGACAGGGAAGTAACTGTAGCCATGAAATAAATATATCGCTGCTATTTGGGAGAAAGGCTATATTAGATCCAAAATAAACTAAAATAAAACAATAAAGTACCACAATATTATATTGACAGCAAAAGTATGTAGTCTCAAGGCCATGATTTCCCCTATTGTAATGCACTTGTGTGAACGTAGAAAATCTGAACAAAAAAAACTGATACCTTTGAATGATAAAAAAACCCTCAACCCTGTCAAAAATAACCAGGATCATACAGAAGGGCTAAAAAACAAGATGGCACAAATGAAGCTGTACTCACTTGTACATGCATATAACATGGATACATGTACAAAAGGTGTGAGGCTTCTAACTTCTCTCTTTCTCTGTTCTCTCTCTCTCTCTCTCTCTCTCTCTATCTCTCTCTCTCTCTCTCCCTCCCTCCCTCCCTCTACTGCAGGCATTACTGAAAGAAGAACAAATCACTCAGTAAAGTAAAACCAGAATACTCACTAGAAACACCCATTAGAAAATGAAAGCTTAATAATTTTACACATAATATTACCATAACAGTAACTGGATAGGATTCTGATGCTTAGAAAATGTTTAGTAGTAAACAAATTACCAACTTTGTAATTATTAGATCTCACTAAGTTATATCATATGGTAGTGAACTAAAATGTGGTAGGATCCTTATTATTCCATTTGAAGGACAGATGCAGATACCGTTGAGAAATATTTTATCCAAAAAGATTAGAATTCTAGCAGCAATGTCATTTCAGAAACTGTGCCAGAGATTCTAGTGTGATATCAGAGGAAGCTTTTTCAGACCTTAATGGAGTGAAATTACTAGATTTCTGTTACACATTCTGTCACACTCTAGACATTAAGAACTGTTGTCCTAAAGATGCTTTTTCAAGAGGCAACTGGACTTTCTTGTTATTCTTTGAAGAAGTTTCGTTTCTCATCCAAGACCTGGATGACTGAGAATCTTCATAGACATTATGAGCTGTTCACCAGTAGAACTTATCATTTAAAGAAGTTATTGTGTTTTTTTTCACCAGAGATCTTCAAGTTAAGGCTGCATGGTCAACGCCTAAGGAAAAGATTTTGGATTTTCTGTAGCAAGCTGCCATCTAGTGAGTATCCAGATTTGCTCTGTTGCGAGGGATATTGGATTTGCTTGTATATGCCTAGATTTTTGTAGCCCATCTAAAAGCCATATATAATTCACTCATATAGTACATAGTACAATGCTGGCAACAAAGTATGTAACTATGTGACCATATAAGAAAATATATAGCTAGCAATATTTCAAATATATGTACACATTTAGATGCATGCCATGCCCTGCAAATTTTCTAAGCATTCATATCTTAGCACATACATAGATTTTTTTCCTCCTAACTAGCATGAAGATAGAGCCCTGGTGGCACAGTGGTTAGTTACCGTATTGCAGGCTAATTCTGCTGATTGCAAGCAGTTCGATTCTCACTGGTCAAGGTTGGCTCAGCCTTCCGTCCTTCCAAGGTGGGTAAAATGATGACCCAGATTGTTATGGACAATATACTGAATCTGTAAATCGCTTAGAGAGGGCTGTAAAACACTGTGAAGCAGTATATAAATTGCTATTTCTGATGCATAGCATCAAAACCTGATACATGGAGGAAGAGAACAGATGCAGCACCTAGTTCAGAAAAGTGTTTTTCACAAAGTACTATAGAACTGGAAGTGACTAAATGAATGGATGGGACAGTTAATTCACTGAAAGCAAAACAAGTCTGTGTAAAAGGTCATGACTACAGTAGGTGAAAATGGGTATTGTTTGTAGATATAATTTATGTCATGCTAGTACTAGAAGTCTCTGAGATGAGATAGGGGAACTAGATAGTACTTAGTAGCAAACAAAAACATACAAATACTGGATATAATAGAAATAATATGATTGCTCCTGGATGTCACGTTCCGGCATTCACGTTGCATACAAACAGAAAAACTTTTATCTCTATCTAAGAAGCTACGAGATAACCAGCACTAAATGACAATGATACAAAGAAAATCAAATCCAAGTCAGTTCTAACCAACGTAACACCAACACACACACACACACACACACACACACAAACACACACACACACACACACACACACACACACATATATATTGTATTTGTGCTGATAAATAAATAAATAAATAAATAAATAAATTATTTATTTATCAGCACAAGTACAACAAATGTAACAAAAAGGCAGCAGTAAAAATATTGGGTTTCTGCCTGGATGGTCTCTTGTGACGAGCCGAATGACAGAGAATGGAAGTAGTGATCTTCCTCCCATATTTGGGCATACCGGGGGGTTGTAAAATCTTTTATATATATATATATATATATATATATATATATATATATATATGTATGTATGTATGTATGTATGTATGTATGTATGTATGTATGTATGTATGTATGTATATATCTGATAGGAACCCACTGAGGGTATGGGTCATGGTGATTGGTGATGGTGGGTGGGTGTCCTCTGGTTGGAGTTGTGGGTGGAGCTGGGTGGTATAATGGCATATATATATATGACACCCACCCACCATCACCAATCACCGTGACCCATACCCTCAGCCCAGAGGTGGGTTCCTATCAGTTTGCACCTATTCGGTACAACCGGTTCGTCAAATCTACTGAACCGGTTAGAAGAGGTTCCACCAGTGGACCCGTAAAACAGGCCACACCTACAGAAGAGGTTCCAAAATTTTTTGAAACCCACCACTGGTCCTTGGATATGATTATTCTACACTATCATGCTCCTATTTATAAAACTGAGTGCCTCTGTGAAAGATAAGGATGACTACTGCATTTGTGGTGCAATCAGAACATTGTGTGTGTTGAAGTTGTTTTAACGCAAACCAAAGGTGCCTTTTAAAAAACAAGTTTACATCATATTCTTATGCATGCCAGTGCTGTGTGTGGGGTAATTTAAGGTGGTTCTGACAAGTGTCGTCGGCATCTTCATATCCGGTCACATGGGCCGCAAGCCGCTCCCATCTGGTCACATGGGCAGCAAGCCACTCCCACAAAGGAGGCCACACCTACAGAGTAGGTTCGAACAATTTTTGAAACCCACCACTGCCTCAGCCACACCCCCACTCAGTGTCATCATAGCCTTTTTCCTGGTTAGCTGCATCCGAGCAAAAGAGTTACATCAGAGTAGGCAGTTGCACCCGAGTAGAAGAGCCACATGAAGCTACAGGCTAAATCGACATCAGAGAGGCAGCATCAACGTGGCAACGTTACATTAAATTGTTCTTTATATGCAAGAAATCTAGAAAACATTGGAAGTCCAGATTTTTCCACATAATTACTGTGCCACTGTGAATGGCAATATCTGGCCACAAATATATGTATTATTCTGATATTTCCCTCCACTTCTTAAGTGTAGATATCTTTGGTAAAGATATTGATGAAAGCAATCTAAATATTTCACAATGGGTAAGCACTTTTCTCTACAGCTGAGACGTACACAGATCTTGCATGGTGGGTTAATATCTCATGTCGCTAATGGATGGTTTGTCTCTGCATTTTCATTGCTCATGTCTTTAGGCCATAATTATTCATTACACAGAAGAGTCACTTGCTAAATATGACATTTCCCCATGGCACATTGTAGAATGGACCATGGCATGGTTTGGTGGGCATGGCTTGGTGGGCATGACATGGTTTGGTGGGTGTGGCTTGGTGGGCATGGCATAGTTTGGTGGGCATGGCTTGGTGGGTACGGCATGGTTTGGTGGGTGCGGCTTGGTGGGCTGGCAGAGGAAAGATACTGCAAAATCCCCATTTCCTCCCGATCAGCTGGGACTCGGGAGGCAGAGAATTAGATGGGGGCAGGGCCAGTCAGAGGTGGTATTTATTCGTTCCCTGAACTACTCAAAATTTCCACTACCAGTTCTCCAGAACTGGTCAGAACCTGCTGAATACATGTATTCTTAAGTTGTTTTTCATTGTCAGTCAAAGTGCAGTTCTTGGTGCTCTTTGAATGTGGCTGTTTTCTTGCAAGATGTTTCATTACCCAAACTGGCTAACATAATCAGTGCAAGCCAATCATCCCTGGCACTGCTGATGTTACTTAGTTTGGATAATGAAACATCTCTAAGAAAACAACCAAGCTCAGAAAGCACCAAGGACCCCTCAGAACAGGAGATCTTGTTTCATGCCAACCAGTAAACCAGCTCTAGGAAACATCATTCTCAGAGCTGTTTGACACATCCTTCAATATTGTTCTAGAAGAGGACTCTCCTTGATTAAGTTGACAAGCCCTTTCCCAAGTGCTGCCTAAGAGCCATTACCCCATCCCTATCCCACACAATGCTACATACTGATATTCTTTCTCATACTGAAAGTTAGTTTCCTTCCCTGAGCCAACTGGAGTTTTGACCTCTGAATATCTTCTTTATGAACAGCCACAGAGGACAGAATGTGCAAATGAATATTCAACAACAGTCATGACAATATACATCTATGAATGTTTATGTATTATTCATGGAATATTCTCCTGTCTGCTTACTGCTTACTCTCTATTTCTCAGTAGAAGATACCTCAGAATACCCCCCCCCCCCAATGCAGTTGTAGTTCTCAGCTCTTGTTTTTGTATGAGAATACCAGTTTAATTTTGAACTCCAAGACACCTGGAACGTTGAATCTGGGACCAAAATTTACTCTTCCGAGCTTTCAGAGTCATGCTGGAGCCCATCTTCAAGGAACATCTCTCTACTGGAATATGTGCTTTGGGCTCTTCTGTGAATTGCGTTTATCGGATATTCATATTTACCTTCATTCATCCAATAATCTTTTTTTAAATACCTCAAAGAAATTAGTCTGGGAAGGGGGTCTAAGACATTGGAGAATTGTTAAATTTCAGGAACATTTCCTGGCTGTTGATTGGCAATATTAGGGCCATAGATTAGGGAAAACAAGCTTCAGACCATCTCTGATCTTCTTGAAAGTTGGTGCTACTATGTTTAGTTATTTTTATCCTGTTCTTCATGCCTGCACCACCTAGCTCTTCGCAAGTGGATAAAATGTCAGGAAAGATCCATCTAGTTAATTATTGTCTATATTGGCAGAAATAATCATGATAAAACTCAGGAGCTTCTTTTAGATGGAAACACCAGAAATAGAACCTCATCACGTAACTTTTTGTATTAGTTAGGTTAAGAGAGAATGGCTGCTCTCAGGTCACCAGCAACAACATTGATACACTCCTTTGTGGTTTTGCTTATGAGAATATTTTTGCTTTGATACTTCCTTTGTTTATATTCAGGAAAATCAGACCTATTTTTTTTAAAAAAACAATCTCAGATGTCTGACATATTTAAACTAATTTGCTAGTAGTATCTTTCATGATGAAGATGAAATAGAATGTCAGCTAATTAAGATTGAAGGGGGGAAAGGGAAGAAATTGTTTAAGGGTAGTTTATCTGGTCAAGACCAACTATGGCAACATGATTGATTCTTGAATTAAGGTGCTATAGTAAGTTCAGGAGCTTCAGCAATTTTTTTCTTTTTGTTCACAGTCCAGACAGAGCAAAGTCTGAAAGCAACACATTTCATTTGTAGTGATAGTGATAAATAGTTTGGAACTTTTTGAACCTCTGATTTGCTTGAGGCATTTGCGTTTGAATGTTTCAAGTTTGCAACACAATGTATTTGCCCCTGTTGGGAAGCAACGGTATCATCAGCTGGACAGCAGGAATCCAAGTAGGTAAAATGATTTTACTTAGCATGGTCTACCTGATATAGAGAAGTTATTAATAATTCTTAGTGCTAGTTTAGTATTGCAACTCCCTGATAAGGAGTGAAATGAAATATCAGGTTAGCCAACCTGTAACCTCTTGGGTCATTATTTTAGAAATATTTTCATAACAGGTTCCTCCACTCCTTCAATAATGGCAGAGCTTCAAATTTAGGGAGATATTCAGAGATGCATCTGTCTGGGTTTGGGGGGCATTCTGTAAGATACTGTCCATTTGAGATACTTTGGTTCAAAAATTGTCTTAGGATGCATTATTTGTGCATTGTTTTCAATATATAGTATATTGAAAACAAAGATAGGCAATCTGTGCAAGTGCATTTGTCTATATAAGATATACCTCCCAACATATACGTTTATATATCTATGTATAAAAACAATACACTCATTTATATGAATATACCTATATATATTCACATACAATGTGACAATTTTAAAAGAAAAATCATTTACAGAAAAGCTTAAGCTATACCCAAAGATAATGATGAATGGAGTCCAGATGCATTCCAGATATATTTTGCTGATATCAAACATGTTGAAAACAGCCTCATTCCCAAACCAAAATGAAGATATCAAAGGTTTACTAGTAGAATAAATAGTATGGTAAATAAGAATGATGAAGGTAATTATTCAGTGTAATAGATTTTAAGTCATCATATTTATTCATCATTGAAAAAAGCCATAAAACAAATAATACCATCCCCTTCCCCCATCTAATTTTTCAGAATGAAAGCAGTGCTTTCACATGATTCTGGTTTAGACTGTATGTACAATAATATGTATGGATTCCTCCTTGTTATAGTACCAGACAGATGCCTGCTGCAAAGATTTCTATCCACACAACATAGATAGGGCTCTGCTATCATGTTGTTAAACCCAGTTAATATCACCTAAATATATAGCTAATGAATCTAGGGTTTATCCCATGTTAGTGGAAATTTTGATCATTTATTTATTTATTCTATAACTAGTGGATGTTTAATGGTTTAATGATTTTCTCCATCTACTACTTGCACCAGCTACTCCTATTGCAGAGAAATAGGATTAGTTTAAGATACAGTCTTTTTTTTAGTGGTCTTCAGGGATATAGGATTAAACTCCTATAATTCCAAGTACATTTGAACAGCATCAAATTGGGAAGGATTGATTCTTAATTCTGTCCAGTTACAATTGCATTGCTTACTTCCAGTGCATTATTTATTTATATTTCTAATGCTTTTGTTTTGTGAGTAAGGGTGACCATAGGAAAAGAGTTATAAAGTCAAATTGGAGCAATAGAATTTTAAAAAGTGAAGTTGTACCAACCTGCCATTTTGTCTTGTCTTGCTTTGACTTTTTATTTATTTGAAAAAAATTATGTGACTATCTGTCTTGTGGTGTGGCTAAGAAGCTGAATTTGTTGATCAGAAAGGTTGCCAGTTTGGTGGTTTGAATCCCTAGTGCCACGTGGTGGAGTGAACTCCTGTTACTTGTCCCAGCTTCTGCCAACCTAGCAGTTTGAAAGGATGTAAAAATGCAAGTAATAAAATAGGGACCACCTTTGGTGGGAAGATAACAGTGTTCCATGCACTTTTAGCATTTAGTCATGTCGGCCACATGACCATGGAGACGTCTTTGGATAGTGCTGGCTCTTCGGTTTTGAAATGGAGATGAGCACCATCCCCTAGAGTTGGGAACGACTAGCACGTATGTGCGAGGGGAACCTTTACCTTTTAACAACAACAATAAAAACAAGCAATGAAAACAATACAACAATAACATAAAACAAACCTCCAAGAGCACAATCTATCAATGACACTCATTCATCTTTATAATTGCAATCTAGGATTTTACTAATCCTGTCCTTGGAGGGAAAAGTCACAGCTTCACAGCTTTTGCCTTTTAACCATTTGTTAGTTTTTTAGTTGTCATTCTGATTAGTGTTGGATAAATTGACAGTTTTAAATAATATTGAGAAATGCTTATCCTTTTTTTTAAATGAACAAACATGGTATAAATGCTTTAACAAACCAAATAAATAATTGAACACATTAAGCAACACATTAACTCAAGTAAAGGAAGAGCAGTACCACTTTTCAGTGTTATTTTGCTATGTTTCCTTTTATCTCAAAAGCCAATATTGCAATCAGTCAGAAGCATGTTCTAATGTGAACCAACTATTCTGAGAACTCTGCTTTTCATATTTTTTTAAAAAAGAGGACATATCAGAACACTGAAGCCAAACAATGGACTTTATTTTTCTGCCCTACAATGGCTGGTAAAAGCCATGCATGCAAAGCTCTTCCAACTGGTGATTCACTTTGAGAATCCTCATTGACCTAAACAAAAATTTGTCATCTGCAAAAGTTGGAGCTAAACTAAGGATGACCTGACATTCCTGTGTCTTGATTTGCTGACTCAAGTTCACCAACCTCTGCCTCCGCTAAAGGTCTCAGATGGAGACCAAGTAGCTTTTTACTCCAGGGAAGAACAGGCTGCGGGTCTGACCTTTTCTCTATGCTATTAAGCTTCTCTGGCTTTGCTTCCCTTCCTCCAACTCATGCTTAATTAACATTAAAAAGCACTCTTGTCCCTTTTTGTTTGAATCACTCATTTGCTTCCCAGAAATGTAGTCTTTTCAGCAGGCTTTGTTCAATGCGGAGCTCCTTTTTTAAACGTTCCTAAGCACTGTATCAGTAGAGATGGCAAGATATTTAAAAAGACTAATACCTTACTGCCTCCTCCTTTTACATGGAACTAAGATGCCATCTTCAAAAATGTGATTGGAGACTTGTGGATGGCATTGTCAGATTCCCCCCCCCTTTTTTTTTGTTGAGCAAAGATTGATAGGAGAGTGAATACAGGAAAATACAAAATGGACAATAAAGATAAAGATAAATGTTCCCCTCGCACATATGTGCTAGTCATTCCCAACTCTAGGAGGCGGTGCTCATCTCCGTTTCAAAGCGGAAGAGCCAGCTCTATCCGAAGATCTCTCCATGGTCATGTGGCTGGCATGACTAAATGCCAAAGGCGCACAGAACACTGTTACCTTCCCATCAAAGGTGGTTCCTATTTTTCTATTTGCAGTTTTATGTGCTTTTGAACTACTAGGTTGGCAGAAGCTGGGACAAGTAATGGAAGCATTTCAAAATCTTTCCTTCTGCCCTATAAAGAAAAAAAACATATAGTGACCAATCAGAGAGCTTTTGGCCAAATAGCAATTTTGAATTCAGGTTTTTACAATTAAGGCTAACAGTCCAGAATGGAATTCACAATTGTTTCTACCAGATCCATATTCGGTTTGCATGCTTTTAGTCATAAATGTAATCCATTTGCAGCAATGTTTTGCTGCTGCATTTCCCCCAACATATGAATTTTGTATTAATGTTTTCCCAGATTTGGGGTATAACAAGATCAGATCATTTGCAGAAAAGTGCAAGAATAGCTTCATTCCAATCTGCACATTAATCTGGGAAATGCCAATTAGTTCAATATAAACTAATTCAATATAAAATATATACACAATATGTGAAATGATTCATCTTCCATACTATTAAGCCATTGCTAAATGACTTGAAGATTCAAAATGTGATGGACTTTTATAACATTTGTTACAGTCCTTTTTATAAGCCTCAAATTCAGATGCATGTAGCATTAAATGTCAGTTAAGTAACATATGTATGCTACTCTTTCCCACTTCCTTTTGAGCTGAGTTCAAGTAGTTCTCGACTTACAACAGTTCATTTAGTGACCATTCAAAGTTACAACACCACTGAAAAAAGTGACTTATGACCTTTAGAGCAGCCCCATGATCATGTGATCAAAATTCAGATGCTTGGCAACTGGTTCATTTTTATGACCGTTGCTGTGTCCCAAGGTCACGTGATCTCCTTTTGTAACCTTTTGATAAGCAAAATCAACGGGGAAGCCAGATTCACTTAATAACCGGGTTACTAACTTACAAACTGCAGTGATTCACTTAAGATCTGTGGCAAGAAAAGTTGTAAAATGGGGTAAAACTCACTGACCAAATATATCACTTAATAACAGAAGTGTTAAGCTCAATTGTGGTCATAAATTGAGGATTATTTATACTGGCATCCAGCCAGTGGTGGGTTCCGGATCCCGGCGCAACTGGTACAGTGCAGCGAGGGCTGGCATCCACCACATGAATGTGCGCAGTGAGTGCATGATTACTTACCACCCATGATGCTCCGCGATGCCTCCACGATGCTCCAGCTGTTTGGTGGAGTGTCACACAGGTGCTGTATGCTCGGTGAATGTGCACGGAAGCCCCAAAAATCCCAAATACCAGTAAGGAGCATGGGAGGGTGGTGGGCCCTCCAGAGCACTGTACAAGAACGGTATCTGGTGCTCCCGGCAGGCACTGGTACACCCATACCGGATGTACCGGTCGTAACCCACCACTGCAACCAGCATACCTGAGCTATCAGATCAAAGTGATGCAAGGGAAATAGAGCCAGTGAATAACAGAGAATACTTTATCATGCTTGGTAGACGTGAGAAAGATAGACAATTCTGGATTCAAAATGCATACAGGTAGTCCCTGACTTATAGCAGTTCATTTTGTGAGTGTTGAAAGTTACAATGGCACTGAAAAAAGTGATTTATGACCAGCTTTCCCCCTTATGACCATTGCAGCATCCCTATAGACACATTTTTTACATTCAGATGCTTTACAACGGGTTCATATTTATGATAGTTGCAGTGTCTCGTGGTCATGTGATCACCTTTGCAATCTTTTGACAAGCAAAATCAATGGGGAAGCCAGATTCACTTAGCAACTATGTTACTAATTTAACGACTGCAGTGATTCACTAAACAAATGTGGTAAGACAAGTCATAAAATGGGGCAAAACTCACTTAACAAATTAGCAACATAAATTCTGAGCTCACTTGTGGTCATAAACTGACTACCTGTACGTTGATTGAGAAGGCTTTAAAGATTAATGTATAATTGAAAGCCAGGGGCTTTCTTTTGGGATTGATGGACAAACAATTGGAAAAAAGCTATAGAACTCTGTTTTTCTATGTGATAGTTGCACTTAAATTATAGTATGTTGAAAGGATGGGAAAAAATCAGCAATACCCACAATGGAGGAATGGCTGGTGAAGATGATGGAATGCTAAGGTGGTGGCTAAATTAACCTCTTTGAGAACAGACAATATGTTTATTGTAGATTGGACTTTTTGAGAAAAAGAGAAAAAATGAACATATAATGTATGGTTTTAATGAATAGACAGGGATAGTTTATAGACGGAAGAGAAGAGAATTATGTTGCAACCATAATTCTCATAGACTAAGAGGTAAAATTATAATTATACTTTCATTGCTATGAAGGAAATCAGGAACTACTTTTTTGTGTGTATGTGTATATATTTCTTTTATGTTTTCTTCCTTTCCTGTACTTTTAATTTTCTCTCACATTTCTTCCCTTCCCTTCCCTTTTTTCTACTTTACATTAGTTTTGATTGGTTTTTATCTTCCTTTAAAAATATATTTAGTAAAATATATAGAAAAGGGGACAGTGTAACACTGACTCTTGTTTCATGAAGAACCTCAGGTAGATGTGCACAAACTTTCACTAAGGGGAAACACACCTTCAAAATGTCGCACAGCCTTGATGGAGAATACAGTTACTAGATTCCTTACTTGCACATAGATACCTAACTACCTTAACCAATGTCCACATTGGAAAAATAAACTTTGAAGGTAGAGGTAGAATTTAGAGTGGGCTAGGTTGTTTTGAATGGTGGACACCGCCTATGTAATTTTCTGGGAATTTCTGTATTTTTTATTAGGTCCTTTGCTTGTGATAGATTAATGAAAACAGTCAGTCAATCATTTTATTACAGCCTTAGGTCAGATATAGTAAAGTGTCTAATAGTATAACTGTTACATATATACATAAAAACATACCTACATATAATACATAGAAAAGCAATATACAGTATATAATAGGATATAATTAAGAACAGATATAATAAAATAGAATAAAAATACTATTTGTAAGAAATTCCAAACTTAATCAATGGTGCAGGTATTGTAGAGATGGTAGCACAAAACTGGGAGACTTGGGAAGAAATGTTGAATCTTTTCTGAAGTTAATTGTTCAATGACAGCTATGATATTTGTAAAATTGCATTTCAGATTAACATAAATAAGATGCAGTTTCTATACTATTATGAATACACAACTGTAATCATGACAATAGGAATACACAAGTAAGATGAATTGTTTATAACTTTTTCCAAATGTTGTTTGGATTACCTTTTAAATTGGGGACACACACACACACACACTGAAATTGGGTCTCCAAAGACCTATAACTTTATATAAAGTAAAACATTATTGTCAAGTAACAGTTTCAGGAGGACTTTCCATTAGGCCTGAAATCTGTTAAATGGAAAAATATGTGATGGTGACAATTTACACTTTTGGGTAATGGTATCACGACACAAATGATTCTGCACCAATTTAGATTTTATTTAAACATATTATTACACAAGTGATATAAATTATCATGCTTGGTGTAAAATTAATAAAATTAATGTCAGACTACTTCAGATGCAGTGGACTAGTCCATCATTTCAAACAAATTTTTGCTTAACTATAGTTATTATATAGGTCCATTAAATTGAGCTTTTGCTTCAATATCTTTGATTTCAAATATGTATCATAATAAATTAATCTATAAGGTAAAGGTAAAGGTTCCCCTCGGACATATATGCTAGGTGTTTCCAACTCTAGGGGGCGGTGCTCATCTCCGTTTCAAAGCCAAAGAGCCAGCACTGTCTGAAGACATCTCCATGGTCATGTGGCTGGCATGACGAAATGCCGAAGGTGTACGAAATGCTGTTACCTTCCTACCAAAGGGGGGTCCCTATTTTTCTGCTTGCATTTTTGATGTGCTTTCAAACTGCTAGGTTGGCAGAAGCTGGGACAAGTCACAGGGGCTCACTCCGTTATGCAGAGCTAGGGATTCGAACCACCAAACTGCCAACTTTTCTGATCGACAAGCTCAGCATCTTAGCCACTGAGCCATCATGTTCCCTAAATTGATCTATATAAAACTGTTATTTACATAAATAGACTATGGCAATTTCCTGGAGCTTCCTGATGTTTATGTCTTCTTCTAAATAAAAGTAGACACTTCACATAAAGCTGTTACTTAAGAATGCTTGAAATTTTTAAGTGACCTACAAAATTTCAACCAAACTTACTTGATTTTGATTAATGGATTACTATTTTGATCAAAATGCAATTATTCACATTTTTCTGATTCATGCAATATAGTTTTAAACTGAAAAAAAAAACAATAAAAAGGTGTATTTTAAAAGAAATGGTATACTCTCTCTATATAGAGAGAGAATTTTGTGCAAAGTCTTAGAATAAAATGTGATCTCTTTTCCATCCCTTCCAACCCTGTCTCTCTTCCTCAAGGTAATGTCCTCAAATATCTTGGATGTCAGTTTCCATAATGTTCTGCAAATCTGTGAAGGCTGATTTAACACAAATAAATATAGAAAATTGGGCAAGGCAGAAGTAACTAATTACATGTGAACAATCATATTCCTTTGGAAAGAAATCACAAACTGGAAAATAGGATGGAACTAACTTACACATGAATCAATAAGAAATTTTAAGGTTACAGTTGGATACTTGCCTGGGCTTGGTGAAACTCAGCAGAGGTTTCACTAGTATATCTTTGAAAACTCAGTTGGAAAAAAAATCGAAAGAAGGCTAAATAATTTCTCATTTTAATTACCTTAGATGAAATGGTACATTTTTGAAATATAAATGAAACGCTGCACTTGACTCTGTCATTTGGAAGCCAATTCATGGTTTTCCAGTTGAGAGGGTGAAATATGTAACAATAAACTGAGATAAAGTATTATTTTCCCGAGAGTCTCCAGTTTATTGGCATTCAGTCTATTACTATGATCACTAAACATGACTTAGGATGGACTTATTGAACACTTGTTGAATTCCTTAATCATCATTCTCTGACAACTTTGGAGAAAACCAGCTAGCTTGTTGGTTGATCATTTATTTAACTTCATTATTCAGCTACACTGCAATACCACACTATGCAGGTTAAAGCAGACATGGGTTGCTTCTGTTTCAGCCTGGTTTGGCAGAACCAGTAGTGGCAGCGGCGGGAGGCTCTGCCCACCCACCCGGAAGCTTCTGTGCATGTGCATAAGCATTGCATGAGTGCAAGTGCACTTGCGAGCATGAGCAAACCAGTAGTAAACCAGATAGCAATCCACCACTGGGTTAAAGGTGCCCATTTTAGAGATCTAAAAGAACTTATTCATTCTCAGAGGGGTTAATCAAGGATGTACATTATTCATGTGGGGGGCGTCTCCCATTGTTTAACCTTTACAATAATGATTTAGTAATAGATTTTGCAATTTAAACCTCCATCCTCCATACCTCTCTCATTGTCCAATTCCAAATTATTCGGTATCCAGATGCTGCTGCTATTTTTTTAGTTCCAGGAATTGGGTTATGTAGAAGTCTTAAGGAGCTTTCAAGGTAATGTGTATCCAAAAGATACTCTAATAATTCATCAAGCTGAACAGTTAATAGCAGATCTATAGAGCAGGTAAAATAGTTTACATACCTAGGTATTTAATTTCAATTTTCCACATTCTGGGGTCATTAATAAGAAGAGGCTTACAAAAGCTCAAAAAGTATTTCTAGAGCTCAACAAATTAGTCAAAATAAAATTCTGAAAATCAATAATACATATTGCTTACTTAATTTCTAATGCCAGATTACAGCTAGGCTGCGTCTCATTTGAGGTTCAGGGAATATTTTGACAGCTAAGATTCTGGGCAAAACAAATAATTTGATATAACTCATTCAATATTAGAAGAAAGACTAGTGGTGAGACAACATCAGTGTTCAAATATTTGAGGGGCTGTCACAAAGAGGAGTTCAATCTATTTTCCAAAGCACCAGAAGGCAAGACAAAAAAACAATGGAGAGAGACTAATCAAGGAGAGAAGCAACTTAGAACTAAGGAGAAATTTCCTAACAGTGAGAACAATTAACCAATGAATGGTTTGCCTTCAGAAGTTGTGGCTGCTCCATCACTGGAGGCTTTTAAGAAGAGACTGGATAGCCACTTATCTGGAATGGTATAGAGTCTCCTGCTTGAGCAGCGGGTTGGACTAGAAGAACCCCAAAGTCCCTTCCAATTCTGTTATTCTGTTAATATGATAAACATTGAGCTATTCTGAACAAACAAACAAATAGACAAAGATCTGAGACAGTATGTATTGTCAATTCCAACTCTACTGCTTGAGATCTAGAAGAAAACATAGTAGAAGTTAATAAGAAGACATGGGATTTAGATATTCAGGCAATCAAAGCCAAATTCTCCCATCTCCCTTTAAAGGTGAATAGTGCTCTCTCCCTTTGGTCACTCCCCAATTAATTCTATAAAATTCTATATGGCTCATATAGAAAGGTCTTCTCCCTAGCTCTTATAAACGGTCTTCCTACTAAAGCAGCAGCTGGTTAATATGATAAGCATGTGTTTGCTCAAATACAGAGGTTCAGTCTATTTCACATCTTTTTAAAGTGCCCACTCTACTCTCATTGGTGATCAGCATTAATCCCCTCTTGAGCCAGGTAGATTCCTCTCAAGGAGGAGAGATTGAGTTCTTCTTATTAAGTGACCAATACCTGGGTGTTTTGAAGGCACTGGGAACATTTTTATTTATAGCCTTAGCTCATAGAATTCAAGTATTATTTCAAATGAATTGGCAATTTTATAGAAATTCTTATTATTATTTATGAATATATTATCCACATGCAAATATTAACAGTGTATAATAAGTATTAATTTTAAATATTGGGACTTGGTCTTGGTCTATAAATAAATAAAAAGAAGCAGACTGATGTAGCTGAAAAATAGATGGATCCAACTACTGTTAGTTCGCATGTAGATAATAATGGACATATTAATGAAATGAATTATTATCAGCTTCAGTTCTCCATTAATATAAACAAGAAAAACCTTCAAATATAAATGGGATTAGATATTTCCCATGAGTTAAAGTTGACTATAATGAAAAAAATATGAATAAATATAGATTTTCATGGAACAAACACATCAAAATCTGAGATTTTTTTGCAAGGTGATTGATTAAATAAAAATTTCCAACCAACATTTTCTTCTCCAGGACACATAAACCTAAAAGAAACTTCATTGGGTATGACTTCAAAGCATGAATCTATTTTTTTTAAATGAAGGAGATATCTTCCCTCACAGGAGTCTTACCAGCTTCTTTAATTTCCTGTGGAGGATTGGGGTTAAGAAATATTTTCAATAATTCATTTTCAGTAGTTGTTGAAATGCTTGCTTCCTATAAAACATTTTTATAGCAAAAGTGGGCGGTAATCTAACATTGGGAGCACGGGAATAATAAATTACCAAAATGAAACCTTGCAATTAACCCATACTTGTTTTAAGATTAGTATCATAAAATGTAACTTCTCAGACACTCAGCGGAAATCAGTCTTTTGGTTTGGGAATAAAATTAGACCTTTTTTAAAAAAAACCTATTAGAAACTAGTCAAAAGAAATTATGCAGCGATAGAACAAATTGTTTATATGCAGGAGTTTGGGGACTTAATCACTGGCCTCTTTACTTAAAAGGGTTGAATAAATATGATTTTAAAATGCTTCTGCATAAAACCCAAGAGAGCTGTAACCCATCAGAAAGACAGTCTGACCTGGAACAACAAAGCTTCCTCTTTTAACTTCATGGCATCCCTGTCACCAGCCCAGAGAAAATGCTAAAAAAGAAAATGTTGCTTTTATTGGAAGAACACGTATAATATGTATGATACAAATTAAGTTCCATGCACTTTATTCTATAAGAATAACTACCCGGTTTCCACCATTTTAGTGGATTGATTAATAACTGAGAGGGGAAAAAATTAGACCTACTTGCAATATTTCCAAAGAAATGAGCTTCAATCTGCAGCAATTGTTACATTTTGGATTGTTTGATGGCTTGATTTTTCATAATTTTTCTGCATAAAGAAATGCAGAAAAGATTGCAGGAATTCTGGCATCTGGCCACATAGCCATTGCAACTCTTTTTTGCAACTATCCCCAGCGGAGAGCCTGCATTATGGTTCTATTCTTTCAGGAAACCAATTCAGCTTCAAAAAAAGGGATTGAGGCAAGCAGCTAGTGACTGTTTCTTTACAATGCACAAGTACATGACACAAAAAAGAACTTCATCCTTTTCAAAATTTGAATTTAGTAGACACCCATGTCAGGAAATGTGAAGTTAAATGCTAAAAGAATTCCAGATAATTAAATAGATCTTACGAGCAAAAAACAAAATTAAGCTCATAACATAATTGTCTTAGATATAGAGTTTAGCCCTCATTAAGGAATCAATGAATGCTAATAAATGCATTGGCTAGAAAAGCTTCAGTTTCAACTTATATCTTGAGTAGAGATAAGAACCTGAATATGCCTCTTAAATGTGGAGTCTAATTTAACTAACAATAATAACAGGTAAACAAACAATAAGCCGTAAAAGACTGGCATGAGTAAAGTATATTTTCTCCATGAATGTGATAATACTGTGATTTAGCTGACAAGAGGAACTCTAGAAATCTTCCAAGAACTTGTTCTTTATTGTGAATTTCACAATTAAGGTAGAAAAAAGTCAATACCTCAGTGTGAAATTGTGATCAAAGTGATGTCTGGTTTGTGTGTGTGTGTGTGTGTGTGTGTGTGTGTGTGTGTATCACAGTGCATGTAAAAACAGAAGACTTCAGTGGCCATCATGGCTGCCATTTTGACTTTTTATTCTAAACCATGTGGATATCCCTTGTCTTCTGAAATACACGTATAAAACCATGCTCCGTCCATTGTACCCATCAATTCAAATTTTCTGATTAAAGGCTCATGGCATTCTTGTGGCATTCTTGCCAGGATGTTTTTTATGATTCTCAGATTTCTTTCAAATGACAGATAAGCAATATTTGAAACCACTTTTTTCACACAGAGAGAGCAGAGGTGTGAATGAAATGACAGAAACTTTTCACGTGGAATTAGATTCTAATGGTTAGATTTTATTGCTCCCAGGAAATTCTCTGATTGACTTTCCTAGGTGTTGCATAAGGTTAAGTTTTTCACTTAGTAGGAGAAAAATATCCCCTTTGGAGTTCTTTCAGTGACAAATTGGAAGCTCGTCATTTAAAAATAGGTGTGTTGGTAATAAAATAGCCTTTTTCCAATGAAGAAAACAGAAGCAATTTCCATTATCAAGGCTGTAACTGCTACATTCCAATTTCTAACAGACAAATCCCTTGATTGGACCATGGAAGAAAATGGATTTAAAAGCAATATAATGGGGGTGGGGGGGAGAATAAATCTGCTAAATTCCATGGTTTGGAATGTGTTTCTTAACACATATAATTGTATATCAAACATTCCTAACTAATTTCATAACCAAAGTAGTGAATAACCAAAACTTTAATCTGGATTTTTTCCCCTATAAGTTTCATAGTACTCAGCGGCTGTCTTTGCATATTAGGAAATTGAGAGAATTAAGATGCAGATAATAGCAATGTTGTTAGTAAGCAAAAAAAAAAAAGCTTTAAAGCTAGCTATTGATGCTAGCTGTCTTTCTCTCCAATGTGACGATAGAAAGTAACAAGCCACTGAGTTAGGCCTTTGGTTTCCTTACTGTCTACTCTAACCAACAATGCCTTTCCAAGATCTCAATTTCCTAAGCCCTTGTCAGTGAATAACAAGGGAGTAGGAAGCAGGAAAAAAGTGTGAAGTGTTAGAGATGACCCAGAAAG
Organism: Thamnophis elegans; assembly: GCF_009769535.1. Taxonomy (NCBI): domain Eukaryota; kingdom Metazoa; phylum Chordata; class Lepidosauria; order Squamata; family Natricidae; genus Thamnophis; species Thamnophis elegans. Next base: position 74,055,830 of record NC_045544.1, on the reverse strand, counting down.
AGAGAATAAGGGATGGGGTTGGGGATGAAAGGTTGGGGGATGGCAAGAATAGCAAATGCTCAGATATGAGTTATAAAAAAATGTTTCCAAGATCATTAACAGGCTAAGAGAGGGATCAACATCACTGAAAATAGTTGTAGTTGAGATGTGCAAGGAACAGATTCCTTGCTGGACAGATTGGATTTCAGAAATTGTCAAACAACCAAACATACCTTGGACCAATTTATATTTATTTTCTTATATATCTTCCTGGGAAGAAGCTATGAAAGGATACCTTGAACGTTCCTATGAAGGGAAAGTGTATAGCATTATTCATAGCTGCACAAATGATTGACTTCCGGCAATAAAACTAATAGCTGGCATTCTGAGACATCCCAGAAAATAAGCCTAAATTAGAAGTTGTCCCTTTATTAAAAAAAATAGTTTCATTACAGAAAAAACACAAAAAGAAAAGAATTGTCTTTCATTACATCTTGCAGAAAGCGTATCCATTGGTCACAAGTACATTTCGGGCGTTCCTTCCACAGTCACATATATTCCATTCAGTTTAAATTATATATGTTAAAAGTTTATATATTTTACTGTCACCATACCACCATTTTCATTTAATTAAGATTTCAAAAACGCAACCACCTGCTGGCATTTTTTTCCCTTCCCCCAATCTCAATCAATCTGCCATATCTTTATATCTTTATAACATATTCTTAAAAAAGAAAAAAAGTCAATTAATAGGACATCTAACATTCCCTCTCTCTAACATATCTTTATTATTATTGTAGTTAACTAGAGATTATTTAGTATTTTTCTCTCCTCTTCTCTCCACAGGCACAAAAAAGCAACAATCTCTAAACAACAATCTATTAATATGTGTTAACAAAATGACCATTTAAAATCTAAAACAATCTAAATAAGTTGATAATCACCAAAGTATACATTAACATTCTCTTTTGTTTTTGTAGTTAGAAAACAGGAAAAAAAAACAATTGTTTGCCATTTCTAATCCAAATTACAATTTCTAGTTGATAATCACCAAAGTATGCATTAACATTCCCTTTTATTATTGTAGTTAGAAAAAGACAGGGGAAAAAAGAAAAACAATTGTTTGCTATTTATGTCACATCACCTCTCATTCTAATCCAAATTATTTATAGCTTCATCACAGGATCTAAACACAAATCTCAGTTACAATTTGCGGCCTGGTTGTTTATCCTAATTAAGGTTATCATTTCATTGTTAATATCATGATAAATTATATGTTAACAAATAAACATTCAGTGATAATCTATAAGAGTCTACAAAGTACTAAAATCCCTACTTATTAATCATCAAAAATTAGCTAATTTTTGTCATCAATTGGCATTATCAACCAGTGTCTTTCCAGTAGCAAAATAGTCCTTTCTCTTTTGCCAGCAGTTGTGTCATTTCTCTTATGGGCACCTTTTCAGAGTTTAACACTTCTCTCTGCACCCTGTAGCTTAAAGGATCTCTCATGTAATTTCGTTGCTCTTTAGTTGTTGTTAACGTAGGCTTAGCTTTGGTTATCAAACTTGTTTCTGGGTATATTTGTCTTCTTAGTTCCATCCTTTTCACTCTTTTTTTCCCTCCTGCATCTTGAAGTTGAAAGAAAGGCTCCAAGTTGTCAAAAACACTTTTCCAGCTTCCCTTCTTTTCGCTTTCACTCGTATTTAGTCCATTAATGGATTCATCTGACATCTTATCTTTATTTTCTATGTTTCCATTCTCTTCTTTGATCTCTGGGGCTCCAACCCCCTCTTCTTTAACTGCAGCACCCCATAAACTGTCCCATTTCATACTAGAATTCAAGTCCTTGACTTACGATGACAACTGAGTCTGAAGTTTCTGTTGTTAAGTGAGACATTTGTTAAATGAGTTTTGCCCCATTTTATAATCTTTCTTGCCACAATTGTTTGTAGATTTGTAGATTTATTTATTTATAGCAAAAAGAAATGTGCACAAAGTAAATTAGACAGTAAAACTCAACATTCACTCAACATTCGGGAGGGGCAAATATAAGATTATCCCCAGGCCTGACGGGATAGCCAGATCTTGAGGGCTGTGCGGAAGGCCTGGACGGTGGTGAGGGTACGAATCTCCACGGGGAGATTGTTCCATAGTGTCGGAGCCGCAACAGAGAAGGCTCTCCTCCGAGTAGTCGCCAGTCGGCACTGACTGGCGGATGGAATACGGAGGAGGCCAACTCTATGCGATCTGATGGGACGCAGGGAGGTGATTGGCAGAAGGCGGTCTCTCAAATAGCCAGATCCACTACCATGGAGCGCTTTATAGGTGGTGAGTAGGACCTTGAAGTGCACCCGGAGATCAACAGGTAGCCAGTGCAGCTCACGGAGGATCGGTGTTATGTGGGCGAACCGTGGTGCGCCCACGATCACTCGCGCGGCCGCATTCTGGACTAGCTGAAGTCTTCGGATGCTCTTCAAGGGCAGCCCCATGTAGAGCACATTACAGTATTCCAGCCTAGAGATCACAAGGGCTCGAGTGACTGTTGTGAGGGCCTCCCGATTCAGGTAGGGCCGCAACTGGCGCACCAGGCGAACCTGGGCAAATGCCCCCCTGGTCACAGCTGAGAGATGGTGGTCAAAAGTTAGCTGTGAATCCAGGAGGACTCCCAAGTTGCGGGCCCTTTCTGAGGGGTGTAAATTTTGTCCCCCCAGCCTGAGTGATGGTATGTTGGTCAAATATTTGGGAGGGAAACACAACAGCCACTCGGTCTTGTCTGGGTTGAGTATCAGCTTGTTTGCTCTCATCCAGTCTTTAACGGCTTCCAGACCCCGGTTCATCACGTCCACCGCTTCATTGAGTTGGCACGGGGCGGACAGATACAACTGTGTATCGTCCGCATATTGGTGGTATTTTATCCCGTGCCTTCGGATGATCTCGCCCAGCGGTTTCATGTAAATGTTAAATAGTAGGGGGGATAAGACCGACCCCTGCGGCACCCCATAAGTTAGGGGCCTCAGGGACGATCTCTGCCCCCCCACCAACACCGACTGTGACCTGTCCGAGAGATAGGAGGAGAACCACTGCAAGACAGTGCCGCCCACCCCTATCTCCCGCAGTCGTCGCAGAAGGATACCATGGTCGATGGTATCGAAAGCCGCTGAGAGGTCCAGGAGAACTAGGATGGAAGCATGGCCTCCATCCCTAGCTCTCCAGAGATCATCAGTCAATGCGACCAAAGCGGTTTCTGTGCTGTAACCGGGTCTGAAGCCAGACTGGAAGGGGTCAAGATAGTTAGCTTCCTCCAAGGTACGCTGAAGCTGGAGAGCCACCACCTTCTCAACAACCTTCCCTACAAAGGGGAGGTTGGAGACTGGACGATAGTTATTAAGAACAGCTGGATCCAGAGACGGCTTCTTCAGGAGGGGTCTTACCACCGCTGTCTTAAGCGCGGTGGGAAAGTACCCCTCCCGAAGAGAAGCGGTAACAACCGCCTGGATCCAGCCTCGTGTCACCTCACTGCTGTTGGCAACCAGCCAGGAGGGACACGGGTCCAGTATGCAGGTGGAGGCACTCACAGCTCGCATAGCCTTGTCCACATCCCCAGAGGCAACTTCCTGAAACTCAACCCAGAGATGGTTTGCCAAGTTTTCTCCTTGTGTCTCGGCTGGATCTACTGGGGTGGAGTCCAGGTCCGCTCGAAACCGGGCAACTGTTAAGTGAATCACTGCAGTTGATCAGTTAGCAACATGGTTGTTAAGTGAATTAGGCTTCCCCATGGATTTTGCTTTGTCAAAAGGTTGCATAAGGGGATCAGATGACCTTGGGATATAGCAATGATCATAATTATGAACCAGTGACCAGACATCTGAATTTTGGTCACATGATCATTGGGATGCTACACAGGTTGTAAGTGTGAAAAATGCTCATAAGTAACTTTTTCCAATGCCCTTGTAACGCTCACAAATGAACTGTTGTAAGTTGAGGACTACCTGTTCTGAAGATGTAGGATTTAAGATACTATGTTGTTGTTGTTGTTGTTGTTGTTGTTGTTTATTAGTTTTGTATGCCGCCCACTCCCGAAGGACTCCAGGCGGCTCACAATAAACAGGGAAAGGGAAATAAATAAGACAATACAAAGAATTAAAAAATGCACAACATTCACAATTGAGGCGGGGCTGGATATTTCAACAGCCCCCAGCCTGTCGGAACAGCCAGGACTTGGTAGCTTTACGGAAAGCCGGGAGGGTAGTAAGGGTCCGGATCTCCACGGGAAGCTCATTCCAGAGGGCCGGAGCAGCAACAGAGGAGGCTCTCCCCTGGGGGGTTGCCAGCCAACATTGGCTGGCCAATGGAATCCGGAGAAGGCCAAGCCTGTGAGATCGAATCGGTCTTTGGGAGGTAATTGGCAGGAGGCGGTCTCTCAGGTACCCAGGTCCGATGCCATGCAGGGCTTTATAAGTAACAACATTGAGATGTTCTTCACTGAGGCTACACATTAAAACTCTAGATTGGTCATCTAGTTAGCAGATTATTAGTTCAAGAAATTTGTCTACCATTACTAATGAACGTCAGTGATCTACTCCCAAATTTCCTGAGACCACAATGCTACTGATCTAAAACAAGTAGTTGGCCATATATTCCACTGGAAGTACTAAATGAAAAAAGGTCAGTTTATCAGCCACTATATGCTTGTATACAATCTTTGTAATCTTCAATCTTCAATCCACCATTAACCTCAAATTATGCATTTTATATGGGCATGACTTCAGAAAACTCGCTCATAAGCATTCAGTGCTTTAATGTTAATTTAGGTTTTGTTTCTTGTAGAGTGTCATATATTTTCCTTAAAAGGGAAATCATATAGAATATTACTCACACAGCAGCTTTTAATTATTCTACCCATACATGCAGTTAACAGTTTGCCCCAGCTCTTGAGCATGAGGGGATGACTGATGGATTATATTAACAGTAAAAATCAGATGAAGCACTGCTGCAGCCTGAGATTTATTTCAAGGAAAGGAAAACTCCTTTCTTGGTTGACACATAGGGACATTAAAAGGAGCACTCCTTACAAAACATGTTTCTCAAATTTGAAGAAAGGGGGTATTTTTCAACACTGAAAAACGTTAGTGAATCAATCAAGATCAGCCAAAGGGAAACTTCAGAATTTTTTTGTGAGGGGAGAGAGAAACAGTCAACTAGACAAAAGTAATCAAGGGGATGTTTGAACAAAGTAAAGCTTTGTCCCAAGAAATTACTAGAGGCTGAAAACAAAAGGATAAAGTTCAAAGGAAACATGCTGAATAATACAATAAAATGCCAACTGGAATGTACTTTTTTGTGTAATACATTATTATTAATAGGTACATAATAAATATTTCATCCTATATTTGTTCTAAGAACTGCACCATACAAGGTGCCCTACCCACCTGCCATTTTTTTTGTACACACTCTCAAGAGTTTTATTAGATGCAGAAAGAGTGCAGAGGGCTATCTAATGTGGTTCATGATCTAGATAATTCTTCTGGATCATTTTGATGAAGTAAGGATGGCGGTGGAGATTGGGGCTACCTATCTTACTGCAAAGCAGAAAATGTATCATTTTTTGTTCATAAGTCCAGAGACTCAGGATCTATCACTGAGGATCAAATGTGCAAATACTAGAGAAAGCATACTAAGAAAGTTAGAAGTTGAGAAAAAGCTGAGATAAGTCAAGAATCTTACCCAGTTTCAGGAAAAGGTCTGAAAGAGACAAACGTACAGAATGAAATGATGATCTTTCTATAGACAGTATTGCAACCCCTGTTGGAAACAAAGATTTTTAGAGGTGACTGTACTTGTTATCCTCTCAAGAAATCAACATGGCTGTCAGAATTGTCTTATACTTTTCTTTTCTAGGTAAAAATGGCAGCTTGTTCCTTACCAGCAACATAGGTTTTTCCCATTCAATAAGGAACCTGATGGCAAGGTTTCAACCAATGCCCTAATAAAATTAAGAGGCATTTAGCAAGAAAAATCCAGTTGCTTATTAGGAGTGCCATGTTGGCACTACCTAGGTGAAGCCAGCTCTGGCTTGGCCCAATTCGTGCACTGCCTCTGACCCTGTTTTTCCCTTCCCCCCCAGAGTGTATCACCAGCCACATTCCCCAACAAAGCAATTTCACAGGTCATAGAAGTCACTCCTTCCAGCTGATGTGGTTCTCTGTAGAGATGGCTTTGACTTTTGCTGGCTAGGCTGTGTCTTGAGAGTTTTGTTTGTTTTTTAAAAATTCATTTTTATTCAGCATTTTTAAGCATTAAAATTACAATTATACTTTTACAGCTTTCCGCTATCGGTATTCTTTTTTCTAATTTCAAATTTTCCATTCTACAGCCTATTGTTTCATACATATACCGCTTTGTTTCATGATTATTATTTTTAGAATATATACAACATATATACAACATTTACATCTCTATTGATTTCTGAATATATACCATCTCCTTTTGTTGTATTTTCTATACAATCATTATGCATTAATTTTACATCTCTTTTGAGTCAATTATACTATTATTCCATATACTAACTGTTCCATATCTTATAATACTCTGTTTCCTCTCTATCCCTTAGTTCCATTGCCAATCTATCCATTTCTGCACATTCTTGCACCCTTTTTATGAGCTCTGCATTTGAGAGGATGGTTTTTTGTTTCCAGTTTTGGGTGAATAAGATTCTGGCTGCGGTAGTGTCATGTTTTGACTGAGGTGTGAATTCCTTGGTGCAACTCCGAGACATGATTCTCATCCCCCGGCCTATGGCTTCATGAGTTGCCACTTATATTTCTTTTCTTATCTGTCTCTTCAATGTTCCCTTCAATATTTCCTCTCTAGACAGGTTCACTTCCTTAAAAATGCCACATCTCTTATTGGCTGACACCCATTTTCACTCTTCATTTTATGTGACCCAAGACTGATGTGAATTGTAATTCAGCCAAAGACCCAGAGGTAAGTCTGGGATAGGAATAAATCATGTACATATGTATAGCTACATCATGACTAAAGTTTTATTTATTTGTAAATAATTTTTATTGAAGATATTAGAATAAACTAAACCCAGGAAGAAAGAAAAAGAAAAGGTGTGCAAAAAGAAAAAAAAGATAGCCAAAGAAAATAAGAGAAAGGAAAAAAGTAATATTTAAAGAAGCAACTTCCAAACTCCCAGCACCCAAACCCACAGAAAACCATTATCCGGTGAGACTGTATCCTCACACTCTCAGACCTGCTCTCTTGTGATAATATGATTGTAACAGTAATGTTTGTACCCACATTTAACAGGAAAAGACTATTGTTAGTGGACTAATACATTTTTGAAGTAGCTCTATCACATCCTAATCCCTGTTTCTGACAAGCACATTTCAGAAGCTGTTGGGTTCTATCAGCATATATCGATTTTCATTACTCAAAATAATAAATCACCAGGCAGCAGCTCTCCTCATTTGAAGGGCACCTCACATTCCTTCTGCCCTTCAGGATTTCACTGTTCTGACTCCTGTTTTACATTACCTCTTTTTCTTTCCACGAAGGCTTAGCCTCTCTTTCTTCTAAAACGTTTCTGAGATCTACTGATGCAGAATAACTCCCATATCTCTTGATTTGGAGTATCATTGTGGTCCACTGGTAGCAACTTCATTCTTTGACTTGATAAAATTTCATCCTTTCTCCTCAGCTAAGGAGTAATTCTGTTCACCTGTTGCTTTGGTCTCTAAGTGTTTAGGTGTTAACTACAACCTTTTACTTGTGGCAATGTATGGCAAGTTGTTTCAGAGACACAAAAACTCTATAATACAAGTACTACACACAAAAATTGTGACCTATACCTTGAATTCCAATTTACTGTGAAATTATGTTTCAGTCTGAAATAAAGACTGTTGCAATGTGAATATATCTTAGTTCATTCTTTGCTAGATACTTTTTTTTGAATTCCAATTAAAATCCTCATCTCCTTATTTGATTTGCTTCCTCCTTTGTTTACCTGCCCCATCTTTAATATAGCTCCTTTCCTTGCAAAATATCTTAATATATATGCTTATTTGCCATTTCAAATTATGCTAAGTAGCAGGATCAAGGTATCGTTTCTGGCCTGCAAGTTTAACTTGCTATGATTTACTTAACCAGAGTCAGATCCGGTGGCTTGGGAATTAGATTGATGGGCAGAGATGAACATTTTGGATTTAATTTGGGAGGTTCTGAGGAAGCTGTAAATAGATGTACCCTGTTTCCCAATTGTTTAGCTCTTCCAGCAAATCAGGGTTACTGCTCTCCATCCTTGAGAGGAAAAAAAAAAATCAAAGAGAAATTCATTATTTTATCACTGGCTGCTAGCTGTCAACTTTTCTTGACACTTCCATTGTCATTTGGAAATGCCTTGGAATAGGGCACCAGTGATAAAGTAGCCAATTTCTACTTGAGGATACAGGGAACTATGGCCCATAACTGTAGGTTGTCTACTACTACTGTATAAATAGTTGGTTGCCTTCTATAAAAGAAGAACAATGTGCTAGCTTTTTAAGATCCTGATTATATATTCAAAATTTTGCCATAGTTATTTCAAAGAATTATAAATGACAGTAAATAAAGTATTGTGGTGTGTGTGTGTGTGTGTGTGTGTGTGTGTGTGTGTGTTAGGAGAATAGTGCCATGTTTAAATGATATTTCAGCAGTATTAAAAAGAGTGGTAATTAAGATTATTGAAAATATTTTTTCACCAACCAGAAACATTTTTTTTACTTCTTAGAACTTTGCTGATAGTTTTACCATACATTCGAAAGCAATTGATTCAGCAAAATAGAGTTTGTTTTTTGGAAACCCATTTATAAAGCTGCTATTCACTTGCCAAAAGGGTTTGGGGGAGTGGATAGGAAAGTCCTTGCTTCATCACAATTTCCATAATGACTTTAACCCAATCTTCAAATTTATGATAAAATTCATTTATAAGAGAAAACAGAATAAATATAAAATAAAACATTTTCTATAGATTCACATTCATTTTAGTGAGGTTGTTTATTGGATGGGTGAAGAATAAATAAAATGCATAACTTAGAAGAGCAAAGAAAAACACTCCTCTGAGTAAATGATGGGAAATGACCACACACTTTCATTTTTCTGCTTAAGCAGGGAAGTCTTCCAAAAGAGCTTAATTCATGTACTCCAAAACTACATTTAAAAAACAACAACAAATCCCTTGTGACTTACAATAGCCAAGGTCATAAAATTAAACATTGAACTTCCTCTCCAATTTTCTAATTTTCCAATTCTATTTAACTAATATTTCGAATTTATTTTTCCAAGCAGGAAGGAAGTGTGTGTGTGTCAGGGAACTCTATATTTTAATTCTGAAGTTAAAGTTACAGCTTGTTCTTAACAGATTTCTCCCCTCACCTGGAGAGACCTCATTTCTTTGACCTCCTCCAATCTGCTAGGTGGCACAGTGGATCAGTAGTTAAGATGCTGGGCTTGTTGGCTGGAAAGCCAGCAGTCCGGGTTCAAGGCTCGAGCTCCCATCCTCGCCCCAGCTCCTGACAACTTAACCATTCAAAAGCCTGCAACTGTGAGTAGATAAATGGATACCATTTTGATGGGAAGGTAACAGTGTTCCATAATGTCATGCTGGCCACATGACCATGGAAATACCTTCATATAGCACTGGCTCAATGACCTTGAAATGGAGATGAGCACTGCCCCCCTATTGTCAACAACAACTAGGAGAGTAAAATCTTCAGGGACTCCTTTACTTTACCACCAATCTGCACAACAATGAACCACCCCAAACTCGGAGTGCCATACACATCTGAGAAATAAATAAATAAATAAATAAATACATAAATATATGTTTATCACATCTGCTAACTTAAGCACAGGCAAACTATTATGCTAAGGAAAGGGTGGAAGTCTGCTGTGAATAAAGCCGAAGGAACTTTGAAAGGAATCATTTAAAGGCCGTTTCCAGTTGAAAAGTCATATTAAAATGACCGCAGGCATTTTGCACAAATAAGAAACAATTCTCTCTTTTTGGCATGAACATTTTTATTGCTGCATCCCCTATTTTCAGTGAGGGAAACTTTTAGAAATTGTTTGAAAGGCAAGGAAGAAAATATGAGTTTGTTCTCTGTGCCCTGTTTCTGCAACCACGCCTTTGAACAAGCTATGGGTCGGGGTTTTTTTTTGTTTTTTTTTGAGTAAGAAGAAAAATCTCTAGTAGCAAACTGTTTCCTAGAAAAATAATATTAACATATAGTGTATTGTCTCCTTAAAGTGCTTTTTCTTCCACTAAGTACCAATTAGTTTTGAAATTTATATGTAGATTAAAATTGTGATGCAAGAAAGACATGCCATGTTTACTTAAAATCTCAGTTAATTAGCAACCACACCTGCTGCTTAAGCATGAAATTAATAATATCATTCTTTTCCTCAATAAAAATAGAAGGTTTTTAAAATGCATGCTTACTGAGTCCTGTATTTATCAAAGAATATTATGAGTATTAGGCTGTTTGGGGCCTTCTCTGTAGCTGGAGGTTCTTGTCACCATAACCTATGGTCTGATCACCACTTGTTTCGTTTATGCAATGCACAATACATGGGGCTGCCTTTGAAAACCATCCAGAAACTTCAACTGATACAAAATGTGAAATCAGTCATGATTAAGGTGACCAGATATTCAGATTGGTAAAGAGGGACACCTTTGACCTGGGGGGGAGGGGTTGATTAAAAAATTTATATGGAGCAACAAAAATTTTCATACAACGCAAAAATAGTATTGTAATATTTTTTATTTCAACATAACTACAATTTACAAATATAAATTGTAACTGTTGCCAAACATCAAAATTTTGATCACGTGACCATGAGGATGCTGCAATGGTCGCTAAGTGTGAAAATGGTCGCTAAGTGTAAAAAATGGTCATCAGTCCCTTTTTTCAATGCCATTGCAATTTTGGTCACTAAATGAACTGTTTGAAAGCTAAGGCTAGCTTGCATTATAATGCCTTATGGTAGCTTACATTTTCAAGAGAGAGAAGCTAAACTCCTAAACACACAAGGAATTTGTCTTTGGTGAATATGCTCTCAGTGTACATAAAGAAAAATAAAATAGAATACATTCATCAAGAATCATAAGCTACAACACTTAGTGATGGTCACTAAAGCCTGGAGGATTGTTTCCTCTGTGCTTCTTTAAAACAGTATATGTTAGAGTAGAATAACAGAGTTGGGAGGCACCTTGGAGATCTTCTAGTCCCCTTCTTTCCTTTCTTCCTCCCTTCCTTCCTTCCTTCCTTCCTTCCTTCCTCCTTTCCTTTCTTCTTTTTCTTCCTTCCTTGTTTCCTTACCTCTTTCTTTCCTTTCCTTCCTTCTTTCCTTCCTTCCCTAACTTTCTTCCCCCCCTCCTTTGTCTGTTGTGGGGAGTTGGAAGGAGCATTAGAGCCGAGGTGGCGCAGTGGTTAGGGTGCAGTACTGCAGGCCACTTCAGCTGACTGTTATCTGCAGTTTAGCGGTTCTAATCTCACCGGCTCAAGGTTGACTCAGCCTTCCATCCTTCCGAGGTGGGTGAAATGAGGACCCAGACTGTGGGGGCGATATGCTGACTCTGTAAACCGCTTATAGAGGGCTGAAAGCCCTATGAAGCGGTATATAAGTCTAACTGCTATTGCTATTGCCTTTGCTCACCACCTTAAAAGTGGGATTTTTTTAAATGGCTTTTTTTTAAAGTGATTTCAGCCGGGATGCCTTTAGTACTCGCCCCATCCGTTCTCCCATCCTCCTTCCAAAAAGTTGATTTAAAAAGCCAGTGATCTGCGCCCGCTTCTCCAGCATTCCTGATTCAGGGGCAGAGGTGCCTGGGCGCGCCCTGTTCCCCACTCAAGTCTTCACGTTAAAGCCAAAAAGGACCTCCACAGAGATGGGTCTGGGAAGGCAGGGACAGGACAGGATGCTGGAGAGCAGCTTTCGCCTACAGCCTTTGGGAGAGGGGGGTGTTTGCAACCCTGCCCTGCTTGGCGCCCCTTGTTGCTTGAAATGGGGTGCTCCATTTGGGGGGGATGCAGAAGGTCCAAATAAGAGGTGGGCTCAGCCTCTGCTGGGATGGAGCAAGCAGAAGGAAAGGCAAGAGCGGGGGGGGATGGGACTTTGTAGCAGTTGCAAAGCAGCCTTTTCCCGATTGCCTTCCCCCATGCCCCCCAACCCTTTCAAAAGCCAACCCCATCACCAGCCTCTCCCAACCGGATCCCCGCCTGCCTCCCCTCGGCTCACCCAGACCAGATTGACAGCAGCTTGCATGGCATGGCTGCAGAAGAGCGGCGCCCAAAAGAAGCAGGGGAAAAAAAAAACTTCCGACGGCTGAGCTGCTTGGCCCAGGATCTAGCCTCCTCCTTACCATCGCTCTCCCTGCAGAAAAACAGTGTGCGTTGACGCGCGCATGCACAAAAGGGGAGGGACGGAAATCTCTGCCCTCTAAAGGCCACATCAGGAACGACACGTTAGAGAAATAATTTTTTTTTAACAGCATCCTTTTTAAAATTGATTTTCTTTCTTTTGGAAAATCGGTACTTTTTCAATACGCGACAGGACACGGGACAAATTATTAAAAATCGTGCCTATCCCGCCAAAATCGGGACGTCTGGTCACCTTAGTAATCAAATAAAATATCTTTTATACTCACTATACTGGTTACCAGGTTTCAAGGCTCAAGTTAAAGTCCTGGTTCTGGTCCATAGCATTTAGCACTGAGGTACTTAGGAGAAGTACCTCAGTGCAGAACTGGCCTTCCCAACTTCTTCATTGTGTTCCCATCAATGTATTTAAGCTGTCTCAGGTTGGTTAGGTGGGGAGAGGTTTTTTTTTTTAGTTGCAGCTACCATATTATAAAATAGTCTTCCTCTGAGAACCTCTTTGATGGCTGTCTTGAAACTATAAAGACAGAGGTGCTCTGGAGGATTTTTATCCCCCTTGGTGTTGATTATACATTCATGCATTTATTGTTTCTAGATAGCAATTGGTTTTTATGCAATGATGTAAAACCACCATTTTTTTCAACTCAACAATATATTAGTATATAAACAAATAAATAAATATTTGTTAGGATTAGTACTTGAGAGGTGGGTTGTTCCCAGTTCAGCCTGGATCAGGTGAACTGGTAGTAGCAGTGGTGGGAGCCTCCGGCGCTGCCCCCGGACCCTTTGGCGCATTCACAGAAGCATCGCACACATGTGCACCCGAACCGGTAGTAAAAAAATTGGCGACCCTCCACTGTAGTACTTATCTGGATTACAATAACAATGTGTTTTAGAATGTAGGATTGGATAGCAATAAATAGCCGTGGAGAAGATTCAGAACATCATTCTTCATTTTGGAAGAAATCAATTGTTCCACAGATAATTATTTCACAATGGATTTTGAATAAGAATTAAAATGAATTAACAAGTGGAAAGAAATTCTACCTGTGTTGTTTTGACTATTTGTCAGAAAATCCATCACATACTGTATTTTAAAACGTTGAGAGAGAGAGAGAGGAGGGGGGGAGAAAATGATATATATTTTTCCCTCCCTTCCAGGGAGCAGTTGTCTAAATGAGCAGAAGATGATACTTATTTTCAAAGTCATGATGAAAAGGCTTTACTTACAGAACTTTAAATATATAGAACTCCTGACAAGAAGCTTCAGTGGCTTATTTGATGATTTGTGTTCAGATAAATTGTTATTCTTGTATCCATAGAACTTATAAAAAAGGAGGCGCCAGATGTTATGAAGTTTGACATCAACAGTTTCTAATCAAGCCCAGACTTTTAAACCATTAAGGTTTGAGCATAAGTATTCCAAGATTTGCTAAAAATATGAAACTTATTAAAATGTTAATGTATTCATCAGTGATGCATATCCTATCTTTAATAATATATTTGAAAACACACAAACCAACATAAAAAGTTTTACGTCAAGGAATTTCACAGAACAGAAACTGCCATAGGTATTCCAGAGTGGTCAGTTAAGGTTATTCTAAAATTATCCTTCTGAACTGACAGGATGCTGGTCTTTAATAATGTATGAGAGAACATTTATAAAAGTTTCAATATTCTTGAATGTTTTAAGGAGAAAGTGTAACAAGGAAACTGAAAGCAAATTTAAATTATGGATGACTTTGGAACTTAAGATGCATGCATACTTACTTACAGTGCTTAGCTGAAAATAGTGTGCCCATCTCTGTTTGGCTTTTTTGCATGATACTCAGTTATGCATATAGAGATGTCATTTGGACCTATAAACTTCATACATCAGATTTATCTTATGTATCATTTTAGAAAGCAGCATGCAACTTAAAGATTGGAACAGTTTCCAATCAGCTACCCTTGAAAAGCGTTCGGAGACTGCAGTTAGTCCAGAATGCGGCCGCACGAGCGATATTGGGTGCACCGAGATACACCCACATTACACCTGTCCTCTGCGAGCTGCACTGGCTACCAATTGGTCTCCAAATGCAATTCAAGGTGTTGGTTATCACCTTTAAAGCCCTACATGACTTAGGGCCAGAGTACCTTTGAGACCGCCTACTGCCACATACCTCCCAGCGGCCAGTAAGATCCCACAGATTGGGCCTCCTTCAGATGCCATCAGCCAGACAGTTCAGCTGGCGGGCCCCCAGAGGAGAGCCTTCTCTGTGGCTGCTCCGACTCTTTGGAATCAGCTACCCCCATAGATCCGGACCATACCCACTCTCATGGCCTTCAGGAAAGCTGTAAAAACTTTGCTGTTCTGGCAGGCCTGGGGCTGTTGACCTCACTGTTGAGGTCCGGCCCCAATTAGAATGAATGCATGAGGTGTTGCTATTTTAAACCGTTTTCTTTTGTTATGTTTTTGTTATGTGTCTTTTTTTTTCTTTTTATTTTTATAAGCTGCCCGGAGTCCTTCAGGATTGGGCGGCATATAAATTGTATAAATAAATAAATAAATAAATAAATAAATAAATAAATAAATAAATAAATAAATAAATAAATAAATAAATAAATAAGTTTCTATTTCTCTTTAGAGCTCTAATTGATGTAATTAGGGAAGCACCTAAGCTATTACAAATTTAAAGCTACACTAAAACTAGTTTCAATCTTTTCTTTAAAAAATGCACTTTTACTCGTTTCTTACTATCACCTTGTGGTTTTTTTTGTCAATGAATGTGCATCATTCAACATTTCAACTAATTTCCATTGGGTCTTTCTTATTAGACATGATTTTTGAACATTTAATAAATGAAACAACCAAGGGAGGGGGGGGGAGAAAAAGAATGAAGATCAATATTAAAAGAAAATCATGATTATACAATGATTCTGTTCTGCAATACATTCAGTCTTGCAGTGAGTTACATAATTAACTCACTTTGTGGATTTGCGTAATACCTGGAGCTGTAAACTAACCAAGAAAGTTAAATTTGCACTATTTTAAGCCACAAAAACTTTACCCAGATTAGAAATACTCACGCTTTGCATTTCTGCAAATGCAGCCGCTTGGTCTTTAAGTTTAAACATGATGTATATGAATCAGTACAGTACTCCAGATAAATTTTAAAACAAATCACTTTCTTGATTTCAAAAATATGCGTCGGTAGGACTAAATAAAATACAAGTGTGAGGTTAAGCCTTGTAAAAGCCATTTAACACTTTGGAGGATAATCTTTATGTATATGCCTCTGTGTAAGTATATTATAATTACTGTTATTTTTTTTACCTTTTAGTAAGGATACTTGTTCACCCAGCTGTTTGAAATATACATCAATGTGTTTCTCAAGAAAAAAAGCATACTATTCTCAAGTACAGTCCTAAAGTTCCCAGATTCAATCCAGGTATCTATATAGGCAAGATTAAGAAATATCTTCTGATAATCTGGAGAGTTTTTAACACATGGAAGACATTAAACTCGATTGATTGTTGCCATTAAAAAAACAATCAAGATCAAGTGAGATACTAATAAAAGGTAAAGGTTCCCCTCGCACATATATGCTAGTTGTTCACGACTCTAGGAGGCGATGCTCATCCCTGTTTCAAAGCCGAAGAGCCAGCGCTGTCCAAAGATGTTTCTGTGGTCATGTGGCAGGACTCAACACCAAAAGCACATGGAAAGCTGTTACCTTCCCACCAAAGGTGGTTCCTATTTTTCTACTTGCATTTTATACGTGTTTTTGAACTGCTAGGTTGGCAGAAGCTGGGGCAAGTAACGGTAGCTCACCCTGTTACACAGCACTAGGGATTCGAACTGCTGAACTGCCGACCTTTCAATCGACAAGCTCAGCATCTTAGCCACTGAGCCACCATGTCCCAGAGGTACTAATACCACTCTATAAAGCCTTATAGACCACACCTAGAATTCTGCATCCAGTTTTGGTCATCACACTATATAAAAGATGTTGAGACTCTAGAAAAAGTGGTCTTTTCATATTCCTACTTAACAACTTTAATTTCTTTCAACAGTTGATTTTAAATGTATATCAAAACAGGTGCTGAGGAAGTTTGACAGCATAATAAGCAAATACACACATGCATAAATCTTTACATCTACATCAGTATTTTTGTATTGGATAATTATCATTTTATAGCGTAACAATTAATTTTAAGGAAAAGCATAGCCCTTGACATTTTCTAACAGATAAAGAAGAGTTGTTTCTTGACTGTGCTGCTCGTACTGAGAAAAGTTATTTTACTCCAGCAGAAACACCTCTCCTTGATTTATATCAGAGAAAATATTTTTTCCCTGATTTCAATTTTCTTTTTAGTTTCTTGTGCAGCACCTCTTCCAAATCTTCAGAGGATTGAGGAACAGCCTGCAAAGTGGCTTGCCAAGCTTCAGAAGTTGTCTAAATGGATGAAGGGGGGAAGAAAACATTCACTGCTTTATGGTAACCCTAGAAAGGTGTAAATGAAATGTAATTTGATTTTAACAGCAAATTTTAAAAAAAATACAGTTCATATAGAAAGAAATGGTATGTGGTTCCTCCAGATTGCTATGCATTCTCAGTCATGAATCATTATACACCCCATGGTCATGCTTAATAAGAAAATTGGTTTTTGTTTCCTCCATGCAAATGAGTGACTAATTGGTGATGGCCCATTGCCACCTTTTCTATGTAGTTTGTTTACACGCACAGACAAAACTGGTGACTTTGATAACATGGATAATGATCAGCAGCTGCAATATTTCCCTTGCTTCAGCCTTTTTTGAAGTGACATAATAAATATGTTCCCTAAACTTTCAAATGCTATTCAGACTATACTGTTTTTGATGAATGCTACAGCTGAGTTTACACCCAGCAAATCTGTGAAATTCATTAGATCTGATATTCGCCATGAATATTTATTTCTGCACTATTTCCAGTCTTGGAAAAAGTCATGGCATAGATAATATATAGCATAGCATTATTTTATTGCAGGACAGCTGTGTTTGTATAAGAGGTTTTTCTTTTCACCTCCTTTTTTTTGACATAACTCCATCTTATGGCTTCAAACAAATTGGTTTTAAAACACCCAAACTGAATTCCTGATCCCTGTTAAATGCATGTCTAATTTATTTGGCAGTCTTTCCAATTACACACCCTATAAACAAAAAAAGACATTTTCCCTGTCAAACCATACATTCCACCAGTATCATGGACAACTGCTTCTGTATCCTGACATTCAAGGAATGTTATCCCATAAGAAAAGGTGAGTTTCTGCATAGTTCCCAGTGTAACTAAGATTGGTTTATGAACAGAGTTCAGACATGTGCCTTCAACCTGGCCTTTCACACTTCTATATTGTAATTCTATACATTATTGTTTTAATAATAATAAAAAACCTACCTGGGTGATTACAGGCCCTCCACCCAAAATTTAAAATAAGCTATTTTAAAATCTAAGACTCTGGTATCATTATGTTCTATTGCTTGTGTTTGCGTTATGTTGAATTCTAGTATGATATGGTCACTCTCACTCAAGGTTCCTGCAGTTTCAACTCTCTCTATCACTTCTTCTCTGTTTGTAAGGAAGAGAGACAGCCTTACTGCAAGTCCAGTTCCCTCCTCTACCTTTTGGGCAACAGTTGTCAGCTCGGTTGGTTAGGAACCTATTTGATTTCTCACTTGGTGTGGAATTAGTCTTCCAATTATGTCGGGGTAATTGAAGTCCCCCATTACTATTGTAGTGTGTTTCTTACATATATTTGTTAGTTGGTTAGCAAAAAGGACATTATTTTTTCCGCTTGATTGGGTGGCCTATAGGATACACCTATGGCCCAATGTTCCCACTAATTCTTTTTCAGTGTGAGCAGAAAAGTATAGTGTTTGAGTGGCATATTTTCATGCATGAGCACCTGAATTTTTTTCACAGATGTCACCTAAGACAACAACAAAATCAGTATTATTTGAAACTCAAAGTTATGTTTATTCAAGGTACCTGCTTAATTAAAAGTGTTATATAATATCAGTATCACTTAACAACGCTCCTGTTTAGCAACCAAAATGTTGTCTCAGAAAGTCTGGCATTTGAAGCACGCAAGTCTTAAAGCTGTTGTTACAAGACCCTTGCACCCCTAACCCTTTAGGGAAAAAAAAACCCAGGGGTCTTCAAACCTGACAGCTTTAAGACTTGTGGACTTCAACTCCCAGAATTCCTCCCTGAGGGGAATTATATATTTGGACTGTTTCATAGTTACATTAGAGAACTACATTGTTAGAACTTAGCACAAAAGGTATCTTTTATCTGAAAATCCAAATAGAGTAAACCTGCTATTATCCCAGAGCACTAATGTCATTTGTCCCAATCTGTTTTACGAGTCTGTATTAAAATAGATAGAAATATTTTCACTAAATTTTATAGTTCTATATTTCTATATTTCAGGAACCTATCAGAAGTTAGGGCAAGATAAGAGTGAAAGAATGAATTTTGTTGCAGGTCATGGGGATTTTTTCAGCATCTTAAAAGTGGAGCGCATATGCATTGAACTAGCAATACCCATTTAATAACAAAGGAAATGGCTGAATTAAATTTGGTAAAGTTGCAAGCGAGCTGTAAAAAGCTTGTGGTTTTTAAAATCATAGAATCAGAAGGGATACTGGAGGTCTTCTAGTCCAGCCCCTTGTCCAAGGCAGGAGTCTTTATATCATCTGAGACAAATGGCCGTCATTGATGAAAAGCAATGATATGGAAAGAAAAAAGGGATCAACAAACTGAACCTTTGATGAGGCGAGTTGGGGGAGGGGACAAGGGAAATCAAAAAGGTATCTAAATTGTGTGGTCAACCCCCTCCCCATTTTTACATTCATTGATTTTGTTTGACTCCCTCAGTCCCATGGAGGTACCTCCTTATTTGCAATGTTTTCGCCCATTTTTCGACCCTCTAAAATTCCAATTTTTGGGAAATGTCCCAGTGGCCAATAAGAGGCAAAGGAGTTGATTTGACATTAGTACTCCTATCCTCTGAGGTCAAAGAAAAAACTTTAATCTCACGGGGAGAAAATCAAGCAATTTTATGATCCCGGGATCATGTCCAGGAACAACAGGGTACCTGCGAGACCACCTACTGCCACCGGTAGCCTCCACCATCCAGTGCGATCCCACAGAGTTGGCTTTCTCAGGGTGCCGTCGGCCAGACAGTGTTGGCTAGCGACCCCCAGGGGGAGAGCCTTCTCTGTGGGAGTGCCTTTCCTCTGGAATGAGCTGCCCCGGAGCTTCATATAATCTCCGACCTCCAGTCCTTCCGACGCACCCTAAAAAGTTGGCTTTTCCAGCAAGCCAGCCTGGCCTGAACAAAACAAAATAAATTATTGATCATTGTTAATTTTAATTTGAATTTTTTTTAAAAAAATGTTATTGTCAATTCTAATTGGGTTTGCTTGGGAAATTCTATTTAATTTTTTTAAACTTTTGTATTATGTGTTTCTTTTAATGTTGTACGTCACCCTGAGTCCTTGGGAGAAGGGCGGCATATAAATCTAATAAACCAAACCAACCAACCAACTAATTCACTCTTCATAAATAAATAGGGAAAAAATAGATCCAGGAAACTACAGACCTACCAGTCTGACTCAATACCAGAAAGATTCTGGAAAAGATAATGAAGCAATGTATTAGCGAACACCTAGAAGTAAACAAAGTAATAGCCAAAAGCCAACATAGGTTTGTCAAAAACAGATAATGCCAGACTAATCTTATTGCATTCTTTGACAAAGTGACAAAATTAGTGGACCAGAGGAATGTCGATATAGTTTACTTGGATTTCAGTAAGGCATTTGATAAGGTAGACCATAACCTACTTCTAGATAAAGTAGAAGAATGTGGGTTAGACAGCATCACCACCAGATGGATTCGTAACTGGCTGACCAACTGCATTCAACGTGTAGTACTCAATGGAACTGCATCTACATGGAGGGAAGTATGCAGTGCAGTACACCAAGGTTCTGTTTTAAGCCCAGTACTCTTCAACATCTTTTTATTATTATTATTATTTTTTATTTTGTTACATAAACAACACATGCCCACACCAGTGGGGAAAAAAAAATCAAAACACAAAAAAGACAAAAAACAAAAAACAAGGCAGGGAAAAAAAAGAAGAAACAAACAAACAAAAAACAAAACACAAGTAAATATTATAAAAAAGTATATCAGCTGGTTACAACATGTTTTGGTGCATCTCTTCCATTAATTCATATTAATTCAAATATCTTAACTCAAATGTTTACCATATTGACATCATTATACCTCCACTTTTAGTTGACTACAGTTATTTAAACATCTTTCATCCTTAACTATGCCAAAGATTTAATCCATAACCGCATGCTAGCATTTCATTTACTTGTTTGTAAAATCCTCTATTAACATTAAATCCTCATATCCTGTTTTAGCTAAACATCCATAATATTTAATACCAAAAATTCCATCTTCCATGTATATAGTTTATTATCATTCTCCTTTCTTTATGTAATTATATCGTATATCATAACATTTTCCCCATATTAGTTAACATTTAACTGTATATAGTTTTATTTTATTTTTAATAGTGATAATTATTGTGATTAATAACCTTTGTATATGGTCCAAAAGTATTTCTAACCTTCCCTTCTCATATCCAATTATTATTTATCATATCAACTCAACATTATATACATTACTATCATTATCAATTATTATTCAACTATGTCTATTACAAATAAAAATAATTAGGTTTAGCTAATTTTGAATTGTATTCTTCCATCTATCAGCCTGTGTCTCTCCAATAACAAAACCTCCTTAATCCTATTGCCATTCGTGGATCAAGTTCTCCAAACGTCTTTATAAGCAAGTCCAAACAGGAAGACCTTCGCACCTTTTTGCTTAAGATGCCTCTCATAAAATGTCGTTGTCCTACGCTTGTTGCACTTTTCGGCTTGTCTTTAATTCTCAGTGGTGGTATCGAAAGCTTTGCAAGTGATGTTTCATAAAGTATAAATTCTTTAATGCTTCTCATTCCTCCTGCTCTGTCTTTTGAAATAAATCTTCTGTATGGCTGCCCCCCCTTCAAACGTTGCATCTCTTTCTCCCTCCGAAGTAAACCAGATGCCTGGAGTGTCAGCAAATTGAGAATCTTTAAACCAGATGCCCAGAATGTCAGCAAATTGAGAATCTTCATTTCTGACATCCTTCGTTTGTATTTCAGGAACATTCAAACATTCAACATTCTCACTTTTTTCTTCATATTTTGTTGTTAAAAACAGCAAATAGTCCAGTTTTTTTTTTCAAATCTGTCATACGTATCAGACAGCTTTTGCAATGCGGAAAAAATCATTTGAAATGAATCATTTGAAACTTGCACAGACACCATATTTATGATGCAGCTAGTATTTTTCCTTTAGAGGCTTTAAGGTATTTGCAAGTAAAAACAAGCTTGGAGCTGTACAATCTTATCTGATCTTAGACCAACCCAGCCAAGCAATAAAAGTGTCAAGTTGTAGGGAACCAAATTATAGTAAATTGGTTTACAGCCCACTTGCAGAGAGTCAGAGGAGATGTTGAAGTAATCTTTCCTTTGTCCATGTAAGTAGCATTTAAAACATTTAAGAAATAGGGTAACCACTGTCCATAAACCCATAAGGAGATCCAATTCGCCGCTAGATTCTTCTGTTCTTTGGTTTCAATTAGCTTAAATTTTTATGCGGACCGTGTCTCTCTGAGTAATAAAATCACCTTACCAGCTGGAAACACTCACGCCATTCTTAGGGGCAACCTGCAGTTTCGGTTAGCTTACAGCTAATCCAGAAGTCACTGGCAAAGGAGGTTAAATTCCAACCCCCCAGAGACTTTGCGAACGTCTCTGGGGTCACTGGATCTCCTCCTACCTTTCACTGTCTCTCCGGGACAGCTTGGGTCCGAAAAGGACCGTCCAATTTCCTTCGGAATAGAGGAATTTCAGGAATAGCCTGAAAATCCGTCTTCTCACTGCTAAGCCTCGCCTTCTTCCTCCTCTTCAACATCTTCATCAATGATTTGGATGAGGGAATAAATGGGGAACTCATCAAATTTGCAGATGACACCAAGCTGGCGGGAATAGCCAACACTCCAGAAGATAGGCTTAAGATACAGAAGGATCTTGACAAACTTGAACATTGGGCACTATCTAATAAAATGAAATTCAATGGTAAAAAAAGTAAGGTTCTACATTTAGGCAAGAAAAACGAAATGCACAGGTACAGTATAGTTGGTACCTTGCTCAATAATAATAACTGTGAGAGGGATCTTGGAGTCCTAGTGGGCAACCATTTAAATATG
This sequence comes from Thamnophis elegans, assembly GCF_009769535.1. NCBI lineage: Eukaryota > Metazoa > Chordata > Lepidosauria > Squamata > Natricidae > Thamnophis > Thamnophis elegans. Next base: position 74,033,068 of record NC_045544.1, on the reverse strand, counting down.
AGCTAGCAGTGTGCAGCAGCTGCCAAAAAAGCCAACACAGTTCTAGGCTACATAAACAGAGGGATAGAATCACGATCATGTGAAGTGTTAATACCACTTTATAATGCCTTGGTAAGGCCACACTTGTAATACTGCATTCAGTTTTGGTCGCCACGATGTAGAAAAGATGTGGAGACTCTAGAAAGAGTGCAGAGAAGAACAACAAAGATGATTAGGGGACTGGAGACTAAAACATATGAAGAACGGTTACAGAAACTGGGGATGTCTAGTTTAATGAAAAGAAGGACTAGGGGAGACATGATAGCAGTATTCCAATTTCTCAGGGGTTGCCACAAAGAAGAGGGAGTCAAACTATTTTCCAAGGCACCTGAGGGTAGAACAAGAAGCAATGGGTGGAAACTAATCAAGGAGAGAAGCAACTTAGAACTGAGGAGAAATTTCCTGACAGTTAGAACAATTAATCAGTGGAACAGCTTGCCTCCAGAAGTTGTGAATGCCCCAACACTGGAAGTCTTTAAGAAGATGTTGGATAGCCATTTGTCTGAAACAGTATAGGGTTTCCTGCCTAGGCAGGGGATTGGATTAGAAGACCTCCAAGGTCACTTCCAACTCTGCTATTGTATTATTGTATTGTATTGTATTGTATTGTATTGTATTGTATTGTATTGTATTGTATTGTACTGTACTGTATTGTATGGTATGGTATGGTATGGTATGGTATTAAATAATCTTATTTTGAAGGGTAATTCTTTAGAAACAGGATGATACACTTTCACAATTTTCTAGACAGAAATGTTACCGTGTTTCCCCGAAAATACAACCTGTCCTGAAACTAAAGCCTTGACACATTTTTTGCATGGGCAAAAATATAAGCCCACCCCTGAAAATAAACCCCCTGGACAACCCCCCCCCCCGCCTCCAGCCAGGCAGAGCACCTCTCACTGACATAGCGGTATCCTGAAGGCGCCAAGCCGCAGGAACCTGGGGGGGGGAGGGGAGAAAGGCACTCACATTGCTTGCTGCTTTCGGAATACTGCTAGGTTGGAGAGTGACATTCTGCCTGGCTGGAGGGAGTTTGGTTCTTTTTGTTTATTTGATCTTGTAGAGAATAAAATGATTTTATTGGAAACAATATAAAATAATATAGTGCCCATTTAGTGTTGACTTTTTCATATTTAGATAAAATAAGCCTGACATTGAAAAATGGGGAAGTGAATTGTAATCAAAATACCACTCTGAAATTTGAAATGCAATTACACTAAAGTTAATGTCAGTCCCATTGATTTAAATGCATCTGCTATAAATATGATTTGAAGTAACTTAGATTATTTAAAGAAAAATAAAAGGAGAAATATAAATGACAGGATTCCTCAGGTTTCTATTTTTTTTTTTTACAAAAAGAGCAGCACCAATAAAGCAAAATATAATAAGGATGTTATGCTAAACATCCAGTGGTTTTTCACTGGATAGGCCTCTATTTGAAAAATCATTTATGATTCTCTGTTTTAGATTTAATGATTTGCAATACATAGATCAATGTTTCCCAACATTGGCAAGTTTAAGAGGTGTGCTGGCTGGAGAATCTGGGAGCTGAAGTCCATACCTTATAAACTTGCCACGGTTGAGAAAACCAGACATAGATGATCATTTTGCAACTTGAATTCCTTCAGTGTTACTTTCTTGTAAGGACGTAATTCCTGTTGTTAAAAATTATTATGTAATCTTACTCAAAAGAACTATCTGTGTATTCTTTTGAATAACAACTTAAACTGAAAAAATAAATATCATAGAAATGCAGTTGTCAGAAAATATCTTGTGTTTGGTACCTTTAATATATATGATATTCAAATTCAAATTGCATGTAAAGGATCATATCTATGCCCTTTTACATGAATTGAAATATGCCTAAATGTATCTATTAGGATCATATGGGCTATATGATCATCTTACTGACTGTCATATTGCCCAGAAAGGGATAGGGTCTCCTGCTTGAGCAATGGATTGGACTAGAATACCTCCAAGGTCCCTTCCAACTCTGCCATTCTGTATTCTAACTATCAGTGGATTTCCAACATTCCCATTTGGAATCTTTCTGAGTTCTCTCAGAATTTCAGAATTATTTGAAGTCTACCAAAGCTTCAAATAAGACCAAGATGTGCTAGAAAAAGGAACGGTTATGAAACACCATCTCTTCAGTACAGAGATACCTCCCACATTAACTATGAGGCAATGCTGTCTTGCCACAAAATACTGCCATATTTGAAGTGATGGAGCCTCAGGAACTTAAAATATTCCATGTATCTTCAGTCTACTGCTGTTGCTTTTTAACCTCATTCAGTCATTCAGTCATCTTGAGGCTATTTATATTTCTTGACTCCTTTTAACCAAAAGCATAGCTGTCTCTTTCCAATAGCTTTCTCCTTTGTCTTTTTGAAGCTTCAAGCTATTCCCTTTTCAACTTTTCCTCAAGTGTAATGTTATTCAGAACCATTTGAATAGTTCTCAGCTTCTAATGCTTGAATAGAAATCTGGATAAAAATTCTTCCTCCTAATCCAAATGACAATTGTGAAATATAGCCTTCCTTTTTGCAATAATTCTTTCTTTTTACAGAAAAAAACCTTTGGGGTTTCTGTCACATTTCTACTTCATCCACACATGCATCAAACAGTCAAGGAATGAAAAACAATCAGAACTGGAACCAACCATATCACATAGTTTAGTAAAGAGACACTGCTAAAAGTGATAGGTCCACTTGATTATTTTTTATACAAAACAAGAGGTATAGAGGCCCCCATCTTTTACCAAGTCAGTTTAAATAACTCAGCATGATGTCAGAGAAATGTATTTCCCTATACATTGTTGTTTAACCAGAGATGGTAAGGATTTATATACATAATTTTTCTTAAAATCATTTTATTATTTTTAACAAGATTAAAATGAACACAAACTAATATAAAGTAAGGAAGGAAGGAAGGAAGGGAAATAAAAAAGTAAAAAAATACAAGAAAAGAATACAAAGTTGGGAAAACAGAAAAGAAAGAAAGATGTAAAGAAGTGGTTTCTGATATTTTTCCCAGCAGTTAAAAGTATACATATATATTTAATCTCTCTTTCTAAAGTTACATCACATTGCTCTTCTATTCATAATCTATTCTGTCTACTCATCAAAACCATAAATCACAAGTTTTTTTCCCCATTTTTACACAAAATGTAGATAAAGTCTTTTCTCTTATAAAAAAAAGTCAATTTACCCATTTCATCAAAATCTGTTAACTTTACCAACCAATCCTCCATAATATCTATACTGAATCTTTCCATCTCTGGGCATATAGTAATCTCACTGCAGTAATCATGAAGTGAAATAATCTTCTGTGGCTGAGATGGCAAGGATTTAAACTGAACCTCGTTACACAAAGCATGGGCAGATGTCACAAAGCCCAATGAATATGCCCCAAATTAAGGAATGCCTGGGATACAGTTGTTTCTCCCCCTATCTTAAGACTCATCTTCAAT